>NC_133617.1:484915357-485215357 GCF_048593235.1 Sminthopsis crassicaudata | reverse complement strand
TGCAGTATCTTTGCCAGGAAAATCCCAAGTGGGATGAAGATTTGGACTCGACTAAGTGAACAATGCACACTGTATACGTATAATTTTGTGTGTGTATAAAACATGGATATATCACATGCATATGCATGGTTATATACACATGCGATCACAAAGGCATTTATGTATTGCAAACACACCTATATGTATGTGGATGTGCATGTGCATATGTATATATTATGCATATAATCTGCTTATAAACTCTCAGTAGCATTATTACCAAAACAAAAACTCTGCCCCTTTCGTACTCCATACCCTTAGGCTGTCTTTTTGGAAGGAATTTTTTCCTTTCTAGGATCGTGGAGTACAATATTATTCAAGCTAGAAGAGATTTGGGAAACCATCTCATACAGGGGTTCTTGACATGGGACCTACCTACTTGTTTTAAGGTTGTTAAAATGTAATTTTGTTTTGATACAATTGATTTCCTTTGTAATTCTCTTTTATCCTATGCATTTAAAAACATAATTAGCAGACTGCCAAGGGGGTCTATGATATCAAAAAGATGAAGAGTCCTTGCTCTCTGTTAGAGAGAAGGCAATAAGCTTAGGGAAGTGTGTGTACATACATACACATATACACATTTATGTACACACACACATACAAATGGGTTGTCTAAGAGTCATTTGCCTTTGTAATATTCATAACCTGACTTCACTCTGATAAACAAATGGGTCTCACCCCAACCCCAAGACCCACACCCAGGTCTCCAAAGGACATTCTAGTTGGAAACATCCTAGGCTGTGGAGGTGGAATATTGGTGTTTAGTTTGGGTGGGCAGTTATGATTTCTGCATAATTCTATTTTTTAAAAAATTTCTGCATAATTCTAAAAACCTCATCTCAACCTAGAGGAGTAGGGAAGGAATACTGAGATTAGAATACTTTCTCTGCCATGGATTACCTTTGTGATGTTGCACAAGTCACTTAACTTCCTCATTCCTGTTTTCTAATCTGGAAAATAAGAGATTAGGACTAGGAAGCCTCTGAGATATAGTCTAGACCTAAATCTATAATTCTATGAACTACCAAGTCACCAACTCATTTTTTTTCAAGAAGTGCTGAGTGGAGGTGAGGAAAAGTCTGCTGCTTGGCAGAAAAGGCAAGGCCCCAAAAGTGAATTTAATAATCCAGCACAGTCCATCCTACAAACAAGGCTAGTTTCTAGCACCATCTTACTTTGAAAATGGAGCAAAAAGTTTCATTCTTCCAATAACTAGTCCAAAGCCCTATGCTGCTTCTTTCTGTAGGGCTGCACTCAGCTCGGCTCTCTCACATTTAAAAAAGTGTTCATTCAATACCTGGAACATGTAAGCTAATCACAAAAAACAGGGATGTGCTAGAATTAACTTATTAATTAAATTGTTAAAATTTTAGTGCATGCATTTTGATTTTGGAAATCATAAAATGCTATAAATCAGGACTTGGTTTATTGTTTTGTTGATTTATCAACTTTAAAAAGTAATAGAAAAAATTTAAAAATACAGATTAAGCTTTCTTTTTCTTCTTCCTTCTTCTTCTTCTTCTTCTTCTTCTTCTTCTTCTTCTTCTTCTTCTTCTTCTTCTTCTCCTCCTCCTCTTCCTCCTCCTCCTCCTCCTCCTCCTCCTCCTCCTCCTCCTTCTTCTTCTTCTGCTCCTCCTCCTCCTCCTCCTCCTCCTCTCCTCCTTGTTCTTCTTCTTTTTCTTCGCATATGGAAATGTGACTTGCCCAGCGTCATATAGCTAGTAAATGTCTGAAGATATGAATTCAGGGCTCTTGATTCCAAGGTCAGTGTTCTTATACATTGCACCATCTACCTGCCTTGCACATTGAACTTAAAAGTAGAGTAGATTTTTTTTTTTAACCCAGAGAGCCTTTTGTTAAATGTTACTTTGCACAAGTCCTAGTTTTCTGCAGAGATCCAACTAGTGAGAGACTATATTATTTCTAGAGACTTCTTATTCATGTGAAAGAGGAATTAAGGCTTCTTGTGCTTGGTCCCAGGGAGCAGAATTAAGGGCAATGGGTATAAGTCCTCAGGAGGTAGACTTTATATAAGAGAAAAATAGTCTGTGACTTTGCAAATCATTTTAATCTCTCTGGGTCTTGCTTCCCTTCTCGGTAAAATGAAAGGCTTGGACCAGAGGATTTCTAATGTCCCTGAACGTCTTAAATTTATGCTCTTATGATCCTAATAAAATCTCTTCATAAATGGAATGAATTGTAGTGACTTACTCATCACTAAAGGAATTCAAACAAAGGTGGTTTAATCCCTGGAAAGAGTAGGGCACTATGAGATGCATAGCCACCCTTAATTTCAAAGGTTCTATTGTTAAGTCTATTGAGAGACTGATTCTAGTTTTATTCAGTTGATTGCCATTATCCAAAGGTCCTAGAGTCCCTGGATCTCAAATTCTTTCCTTAATCCCTCATTACAACTAGGGAAACTGAGGCTCAGGGTTGGGAAGGACATCATCCATCTGCCAGATCCACTCAGGACTGTGTTTGGGTTTTAGAATTCTGCCTCAATGTCTCCATCTCCAAGCATCAGTGGGCTTCCCTCTCATTCCCTTGCTTTCTTCCCCTCCCCTCCCCTCAGCATCTTGGCAAGCACTTTGTCGAGGGCAAGAGTGAGAAGACAGGGATGGAGGATGTGTGGACTGTATTTCTGAGATGACACAATTCTCTACATTCATATTGAAAATATATGGAGTTTAGAGTATTTCAAAGACCATAATCTGCCCTCTGCTGTAATATTTCCTCTGCCTCTTATATATTTTCACATGATCTTTTAATGGTCAAAGTGGTACATTTTTATGAACAGACAGATATATACACACACAATAAAATTCAGTGGTACAGGATGGAGGACTCCCCTCAGGGAGAGCGCAGGCTGTTGAGGGAGCTCCCATCTTCCTCTAGGCAGCATCAGAGAATTGAGCAGTGGAGATGGGCAAAGGTTGGAGATCAGAGACTTTTCTCCTTCAACTGCCCACCAATAACCAGTTGGTATCGTTTTTCCATGGAGAAGACTTTTCAAAGCTCCCATTGCTAACGTCCTTGAGGGCAACCAATTATGATCTGTAAAAATATCTTATTTCCCTCTCCAACCCTGACTTTCCTGGCCAACCTTTAGCCAGGTAAAGAATAAATTAATGCTAAGGATTGGGGGGGGGGGAGGGTTGGGAGAAATAAAGACTGCATCCAGGCTGAACTAGGTATGTCTCTTCTGTTGGCATGCCTCCAAACTAGGGTGATTTCCTTTGGCTGCCACCTTGCAGTGCTGGGGTGTCTGTCTGTACCCCATCAGAGCAGACCTAAGTACTTCTCTCACACCCCATCATACACCTGCCAGTGTATTTTATTTCTTTCCCTAAGACCCTTCCCTTCTCTTCTCAGTAGAACCCTAAAATGTCAGAGACTACAGAGCACCCCAGAAATCTCAGCTCCAAATATTCTGCTTGTATAGAGGAGGAGACAGAAGCCTGGGGTATAGAGGTGGGGGAGTGACTTGTCCCATTCATGCAGCATGTCAGCAACTGAGCTGGGACCAGGACCCTCTCTTCTGACTCCTAGCCCACGTAGAACACTAGAAAGATGTGAGCTGGGGTCCAAATCCCAAGGTCTGCTGCTTGCCTGCCCTGCCATGTATCTCTGCTAGGCCTGAGCTTTCTTATCTAGAATGAGGGAACTGGACTTGGGATTTTTTGAGATCTCTTCTAAATCCTTTGAATGATTCTTTCCACTGGACTACACTGATCTCACAGAATTAATTCTTTCCATCTCATGTTTCCTGGAAGGATTTGTTTTTCTTCTGGAGAGGTAAAAATGATCTATCCCAGCACCTACAAGGGGAAGGATGATGGTGGTGGCAGAGGGTTGGCTAAAGCAAAGGAGAAGGGACTGGCTGGACTATGGTCTGCAAACTGGACAATGGAGGTTGGCTTCTTTCCTACATGGCCTTGGGGACCACAGGACTCATTGTTGTCCTCGGTGGTCAGAAATGGTGGGAGGACATACAGAGGCACCCCCACACCCATCCTGCTTCTGGGTCACCCTGCATCTCTCAGGAACTCCCCCAGAGTGACAGTGCTGGGTCTCACGTTTGCCATGCTCCCCCCTCCCAACTTCAGGGGAGCAACAACTCCAGACATCTGTTCTGGGCTCTTCCATCTCTAAACAGCCCACACATAGAACAGCAAGTTACACAGTGTTTGAGAATAGATAGGCAGGGAAGTTAGACAGACAAAAATGACCAGGGTTCCCTCTTCCTCCCCAGAACCTTGCCAGGAGGAAGTAATCCCTGGGCTTGGCTAATTAGTCAGAGCATCCCTCAGCTGAATCTTCTTGGTTTAAAGAAGACTAATACTGGGGGGGGGGGAAAGCGAGCTGGGGGCGTTGCTGGGGGGCAGGATACACCAGATCCTGTTCAGGATTCTGTACTGGCCCTGGCCTTCACCTGACCCTGGCCTCGGCCTGCCCCTGCCTGAGAAAGGTTCTCCCAGAAGTCCTGGGAGCCTAAGAGCTACCCCATTTACAATCGAGGAGAATCTGGCTGCTTGAAGAGTTCAGAGGGTTCACTACCCTTCCCCCCCGGGGCATCTCCTCCTCTGCTCCCTGCCCTGGACACAACACTGTGGGGCTCCAGGCTGGGCTGATGTAGGATGGGGGTGCATGGCTTGGTTATAGTAAGGCTTTGGGTTGCCTTGACTCAGCTGGACTCCTCCCCTGGCCTGCTGCCTCCACACGAGCCCTAATCTCTGCCCCACAGGTTGTACCCCAAGTGTCAGGATCCGTCAGTGAGGCAGGAGGAAGCAGGAGGGAGGGAGAGAGGAATCTTCAGGGGACACACACACACACTCATTCGTATCCTCCCAGGACAGGGCTGGGGACTCAGCCTCCTTTAAGGCCCTGCCCTGAGACTTTCTCCCACACTCCTGGACTCCCAGACTTCCTATTACTGTCAGACAGAAGAAAGGGGATGAGGCTTTCTGAAATTTGGGGACTTTTTTGTTTTTCTAGGGGATTGGGGCTATGAGGTGCAGGGGAAAGGGAGGGTGCTTTAACTTACTCACAAGCAGAAGAATAAAAGGTGCCCCAGCCTGCACCCACAGCCCCATCACACACCCCCGAGACACACTGGCCAGCTGGTCTTCCTGCCGGGGCCTTAAGGCCGCTCAGTACCCTGATGTGAAGCTGGTGTTGAAGGTCTCGGTGTAAAAGCAGGTGCTGTGGGAGGTACTGGTGAGGCTATAGGCGAAGTACGCCACAGCCGATCCCAAGGTCAGTCCTGTCATGTAGGAAACCGTCATGGTGTTACCTGGAAAGAGAAGGGGACCACCCGCTCAGCCCTCCTGATCGAGAGCCTGGGGGGTGCAAGGGAGGGACCCTCTAAGGGACACCAGCCTGCTTCTGTCAGCTGCCCACCCTGCCCATCCCCGGACCTCCCCTGGGCTGGGGGGCATCTGAGAATCAGTGATGGGGAAGGAGGTGCCCGTTACTGAGAGAGTGCACAGGAGAGTACCAGGTCCGAAGTCAGGGAGATGGGACCACAGACTTCCTGGCCATGTGACCTAAAAATCAGGTCTCTCTGTAAAATGGGATAATAACAATCCTACCTCACGGTGCTCTTGTGAGGATCAAATGGGTTCAATTTACTTTATATATGTAAATTTTAAATTATGTTTTATATATTTCACTTAATATATAGTTAATATTTATCCAATATTTAATACATTTAATATTGAAACAAAATTTAATAGTAACAATTTAATAAATAAACAATATTATTAATAAATAGGAAATATAATATTTAAATATTTGATAAACATATCAATCAATACAAAAATTAATATTTGACGTGATTTATAATATAAATTTACTTTATTTATTATATTCTATATTTATTTTTATTAAAATTTATTTAATATTTGTAAAAGTGCTTAGTGCAGTGCCTGGCACACAGTAAGCACTTTATAAATGCTTATTCTTTTTCCTTCCACTCAGTTGCATCTCTGACAGAAGGTTATCCGTCTTCTGCTTATGCACTTTTAGTAACAGGAAGTTCACTACCTCCTCACAAAGCAGGACTGTTCCTTTGTCATTAGCTTTATTTGCTGGAAAATTCTTTGATATAAGAATTGACATCTGTGTCTCAGTTAGCTTTTGCCCACTGCTCTCTGGAATCACATAGAATATTTCTCATTTCCTTTTTGGGGGATGGGGAAGAATTTCATTGGAGCTTCTGGTGAGGAATTCCCTTTTTCAATTGATTTTCACACCACCCTTGTAAATAGGCGCTATTATTATTCCCATTTTATAGATAAGGTTAAAGTTAAGTGACTTGTCCAAGGTCTAAGTATATGGCTCTGAGCACACTCTGGGCAAACATTTGAGGAAGGATTCAAACTCTGATACTCCTAATTTCAAGACAGACAGTGCCATCTGGCTTTCTCAGGCTGAGATGGGCATTAACAGAGCAGAGACTGTACCAAGAGTGGGTAAAGGGACACAGGAGGATGAGAATACTGGGGAGAACCACAGGTGGGCAGTGGGTGAGGTAGAAGGGCAAAAAAAAACATAGGGGGATGATTAAAAATAAATGTCAATGGTATCAACTTTTGCTGAGGGCAGATCATTTCAATAAGTTTCAATGGCACAAGAAATAATCTCCCTGGGACTCAGTTTCTTCAGCTGTAAAATTAAGGAGTTAAACTACATCATTGCAAAGGTCTTTTCCTGCTCTAATGAACTATAAAAACCCTGGAAGGGCCTGCATGAGGGGGGCACAGAGGGAGTGAAGAAGTATTTGGGATGGGAAATTGTGCTTTTTTAATCCAGTGGTTAGTCTGAGATCTTCTGAAGCCCGGAGCCTTGAGACATTCTGCTTTGCCCAAGGCTGACCTCCTCATGTTGAGCCCCTCACGTTGAGCCCGCTCCCCATACCTGCAAGCTCTCGATGCTCAGGGCTCACTTTGCCCGCAGCCAGGATCATGGGCACACTGCCGAAGTAGCCGTTGCTGATGCCCATGAGGAGGGAGAAGATGCAGGGCCAGGCGGGGTGACTGAAGGTGGGCTTCCCACTGGGGTACACACACAAGATGAAGAGAGGGATGAAAACCACCCGTAAGCAGGAGTAGATGAGGAGGTGGGTCCCTCGCCAGTCATAGGGCAGAGCTGCCAGGATCTGTAAGACAAGGCAAAAGTATGGCAGCCCCAGCGGACATGGCGTTCAGGCAGAGGCCATAACAACGAAAGTCATCCAAATGACCATGTGTGGGGCACTTGGGGAAGATAAGATTTTTGCCCTCATATTGCCTATGTTCTAGTAAGGGGATAACCCAAATAATTATTATACAGAATACTGAAGAAATCAGGAAGTTGCACAGTGGTTAGAGAGCCCACTCTGAAACCAGGAAAACTTGGGAGAGCCTTCAAGATACAAATAGGTTGGGAAGAGCAAGAGGGCATTCCAAAGAGGGAAATGATAACAATTAAGTGGGAAAATATTAAAAATATCTCTCTCCTGAGAGACGTTAGAGTTGGGGGTTAGGGTAAATCTTGAAGAACCTGAGTTCAAATCCCAATTCTGACAAGTCACTTGATTTCTCAGTTCTCTAAGCCTAGAAGTTTTAGGTATTGTCCTTCATGGAGTGGGTAGAAAGGTGGGTCTGGAGTTAAGAAGACCCATTTTCCTGAGTTCAAATCCAGCCCTAGACACTTACTGGCTGAGTGACCTGGGCAAGTCACGTCACCCTGTTTGCCTCAGTTTCTTCATCTGTAAAATGAGCCAGAGAAGGAAATAGCAAACCATTCCAATGTCTGCCAAGAAAATCCCAAATGAGGTCACCAAGGTCAGACAAGACTGAAAAATGACTCAACAAGAGAAACAATTGATCTTCATTGGTGGATTTCTCTATCCTATCCAGGGAATTCTCTATCTGAATGAAATAATGGATCCTAACAGAGGAGAAAAGGAAGAAAGTCCTTATTGGTTAGGGTAAGGAGTGAAGAAACACCCCAAGCTAGGTTTTAGCATCAGTTCATATAAATCTTTCCAGGACTTTCTAAAATCATCTTGTTTATCATTTCTTATAGAACAATAATTACTTTCATATGCCATAGCTTATTTTTCCTCTTCTTAAAATTTATTTTAACACACATGGCTTTATGAATCATGTTGGAAAAGAAAAATCAGAGCAAAAGGGAAAAACCATGGGAAAGATTAAAAAAAAAAAGAAGTAAACATAGCATGTGTTGATTTACATCCAGTCTCCTTAGTTCTCTCTCTGGATGCAGATGGCATTTTCTGTCCAATGTCTATTGGGATTGCTTTGGATCTCTGAACCACTGAGAAGAACCAAGTCTTTCATAATTGATCATCACACATTCTTGCTGCTACTGTGCATCATGTATTCCTTGTTCTGCTTGTTTCACTCAGCATCAGTTCATGTAAATCTTTCCAGGTCTTTCAAAAATCAACTTGCTCATCATTTTTTATAGAACAATAATATTCCATTACCTTCATGTACCACAACTTGTTCAGCCATTCCCCAAATGAGCTTCCACTCATTTTCCAGTTCTTTGCTTTTATAAAAAGAGTTGCTATAAACATTGTTGCACATGTGGGTCCTTTTCCCTCCTTTAAAAGTTCCTTGGGATATAGACCCAGTAATGGCACTGCTGGGTCAAAGGATATGCACAGTTTGATAGCCTTTTGAGCATAGTTCCAAATATCTCTCCAGAATGGTTGGATCATTTCACAATTCCACCAACAATGCATCAGTGTCTTAGTTTTCTCACATTCCCTCCGATATTTATCATTAACTTTTCCTGTCATCTTAGCCATTATGAAAGTTGTGAGGGGGTATTTTAGTTGTTTTAATTTGCATTTCTCTAGTCAATAGTAATTTAGAGCATTTTTTCATATAAATATAGATGTATATACTATAATTTATTCAACCATATTCCAACTGACAGATATCCACTCATTTTTCAATTTATTGCTACCACAAAAAGAGCCATTACAAACATTTTTGCACATATGGATCTTTTTTTCTCCTTTATGATTTCCTTGGGATACAGACTCAGTAGTAGAACTACTGGATCAAAGGAGAAGCGCTATTTAATAGCCCTTTGGGCATAATTCCAAATTGCTCTCCAGAATGGCTGGATCATTTCACAATCCCAACAACTATGCATCAGTGTCCTAGTTTTCCCACATCCTCTCCAACATTTGTCATTATCTTTTCCTGTCATCTTAGCCAATCTGACAGGTGTGTAGTGGTACTTCAGAGTTATTTTAATTTGCATTTTCTCTAATCAATAGTGCTCTAACATTTTTTCATGACTATAGATGGCTTTAATTTCACCATCTGAAAATTGTCTATTCATATCTTTTGACCAAGTTAGGTTTTAAGGATTACAGGAATTCAATATGGGAAATCCAGGAATAGGCAGGCACAATGTGAAACAAAGCATGAAGTAAAGAAAGGATAGGGTGAGCTTAAGGAACAAAGACTTGTCCAAATTGGCTGGAGCAGATTATGTGGAAGGGAGTAATATAAGTCTGGAAAGGTACAAAAGGGCTGGATGGGGATGGGCATTCAATGTCAGGCAAAGAAATACATATTTTACTTGAAAGGCAGCAGGGATCCTCTAAAGGATAGCTGTGAAAAAGTGATATGCCCAGGGTAGCTAAGTGGTGCAATGAATGGATAGAGTGCTGGTCCTGGAATCAGGGAAAACTAGAGTCTACTCATGTCCAGCTTCAAGTTCCCCTCTTGGCTTTTGGGGACTTACATCTTAGAATCAAATAGAACAAGATTCTCTAATATATATTCCTGGATAACCAAATTCAATATTTAGACCAATCACATAAAGGGATCCAAGACCTGTAACCTCTTATGAACAAATTCCTTTCTTTTTACTTGTGATTCTTACAGAGCCCTGGGATTCAGGCCAGAATATTATCAATTTTTTTTTTTTTTAGCTGAAGAGATTGAAAATTAGAGCAATAAGTGACTCATCCAAAAGCCCCCAGTGGAATCAAGATTTGAATTCAGGTTAAACCAGTTCAAAGTCAGTGCTTTCTCTCTGAACCACCCTGGCTCTCAAGGAAGGCATATTGCTGCCTATCATGTACAGGGATACCCATTGTTCTTCCTAACAATAGCTCTCCCACTAACTTGTCTCAGGACATGACATTCCTTTTTTTAATTTTAATTTTTGATTCTAATTTCTTTCCCTCTCTTCAACTCTCTCGCTCAATCATTGAGAAAGCAAGAAATATGATATTCAGCATATATATACCATCAAGAACATGACATTTCGAATGCAGTTGCATGCATTATATGTCCTTACCCTCATGATGGGAGAGGAGGGGACTAGTCTAGTTAGGCTAAAATTTTATGTTATATTTTTTACCATGTTAAACATTTATTGGATTACTTGCCATTGGGGGGGGAGGGCGAAATTGGAACACAAGGTTTTACAAGGGTTAATGTTGAAAAACTATCCATGTACATCTTTTGAAAATTAAAAAGCTTTAATTAAAAATAAATAAAATCTTATGTTATAGGAGATAGATAATATAGTTAGTTTATCTGGCTAACTCTTAAGAGAGAACAGGGCCCTGAAGAGATGGGGGCAGAGAAGGGGTGAAGTATTGCCAGGGAAGATGAGGATAGAAGTCTGAAAGATGAGGTACTCTTACAGGAGGAATGAGAAAAGGAAAAAAGGGCATTGATGCTTCTGGGATCCTATTCTATGCCCAGCAGACATGCTGATCTACAATGAGGTGACTCTCCCAAAAGGGCTTGCATTTTAATATAGGCTTCCTAAGAACTGAAAACCCAGATGGAAAGGTAGAATTTTAGGTCCTGGAAAACTAAAGGGCTGTTGAGATAATTGATATGGGATAGTCTTCCCAGTATCTGTCAAGTCAGAACACGTAGGCAGCCAGCTATTTTGCAGATGCAGAAGGCAGAGGTGAGCGGTTGTCTGTTTAGGCCCTTCCCTAAGGAGCCCTTTCACTGGGCTCAGGCCTCTGCCTGGGCCCTGGGTCTTACCTTGCCCACGAAGTCAGAGAGGTTGAATATGGCCATTACGAGGATCGGGAGCCACTCGCCCAGAGTGCAGTTGCGGATCTCCGATTCCAGCCCAGGAAAGAGGCACAGTGTGATGAAGTAGGACATGGCGATGGAAAGCATGTAGGCCCAGATCACCCGGGACACCACATAACGTTGCAGCATCATGGCTGGAAGGAGGAAACACCAGAGCTCTTGTCATCAGGATGGGCCCTCCCCCTTCTTTTGCCATCATAGAATCAGAATATTTGAATCCAAAGGCACCAGAAACCTCGGAGTACAAACTCCTCCTTTCACAAAGGAGACAAATTCATACAAGATCACTCAGTGGTTAAGTCAGAACTTGAACCCAGTTCTGGGTGGAACCAGTTCTTCAAAGTCAAGTAGTATTTCCACCAACTCACCACCTCTCCAGAAGTGGTTCAAATTTCTCCCCCAGTTTCTATGGAAACCACTCGGTTCCTGGCTTTTCCAAAGAAAAAGGACCTTAGGCCTAAGTTTCTGAGAAATTATCTGGTCCAAACCTCTTATTTTACAAATAGGGAATTGAGGTCCTGAAAAATAAAGCCACTAATCAGTACTAATCAGTGGCAAAACCAAGTCTGGTTCAGACTTCTTTTTTTTGGAGTAATACAGCCCGAAATGGGAATAGCACCTGAGTTGCCAAAGGCTAAGCCAGTTTAAGAACTGGATGGTGTAGCGTTGTCCAGCCATCATTCAAGGGACACTGACATAACCTCAGGATGATTTCAGCTCTTATACAGACATAGGGTTCCTTCCATCCCCTATGAATCCCCCACACTCTGAATATGTGTGAGAGGTGAGAAGCTATAGATGTTGCTAACCCTTGGATAAAAATGACTATCCTTGCTAATCTGGTGGGCAAAAGGAGGTACAAAAGCAGGATATTTTTTTGGGATGGCCCCATGAGAAGCAGTGAAAGGGACTCCGAAATCCCTCACCATGACCTGCCTTTCAAAAGTAATAGTAATAGGAAGAATGGCAAGACATTCTGTCTTTTTTTCTCCCCACTCTTCTCCTGTCCTCTAGCCTCTAGCCTAATTGGGATGGATACCCTTCTCCTTACCTCGGAAATCGGGCCAGCTCCTCTTGAATTTGGGCTGAGGGACATCAAATCTCATGTAGGTTCCACTATCAGCCAGTTCAGTCTCATGGCCCACACTGCCTTGAGGGGAACCTCCTGGGCCATGATGCCGATCTTCCTGAAAAGGTGGAGGTGGTGGGGAAGAAAGGGGGAAAAGGGTCAGGGTCAGCAGGATCTTTCTTGGGAGAAGGGATCACCAGTGTGCACTCAAAGAGAGACTTGCATCCTAGAGCATCAGAACTGGAAAGGATATTAGACATCATCTAACCAAACCCCTTCATTTTTTTCATTTATTCATATTTTATACTGAACAATGGGGGTATTTGCATATTTGTGGTAGAACAGAAAAAGAGAGAACATTGTAAGTGAAATTTTGGATCCCTATTAGATATATCTCGCTTTTCTTTTTAAGCACATAATAATTTAACCTGTAATTTTCAGAGGATGCTGCTTATCTAACCTTCTGTATTTTTCTTATTAAAAAAAGATTTCTCTATGATTTTTTGTTTTCCTTTTTTGGGAGGGATTATTCTATTTTAATTCTACCTTACTTTTCTACTTTTTTGCATTGGATAAAAAGGAAAAACAAATTAAAACAATGCCTTTATAACAAATAGACTCAGTCAAGCAAAGCAAATTCCCAAATTGGTCACATCTAAAAGCATATATTTCATTCTGCATCTCGAGTCTATTGCCTCTGTCAAGAGTGCTGAGGCCCCAAGAAGGCTACCAATTTTGTGAAAGTCCTCATTATAATTGGGGAAGTAAGAACCTTCTCAGGCTAGGTTGAGAAAGTCCCCACTGGCTTAGGCCTCTGGAGAGAGTTACCTGAGCTCTGACTCACATTGAATATAAATAGAAATTATTTCTGCTTTGCCCAGAAAACCTGAAGGTTTTCCTCTCCCAAATTTATTGATTTATTTAATTAGATTTTTTTTTTTTTGACTAGGTGAAAGAGGAGATTCTTTGCCTCAATTACTACCCAGCTTTAATCACTGAATGGGTCCATTCTCAGTCAACTGAGAACTGTTGAAGACCTTAGCTTAAAAAGGCCCAGGTCTCTCATTGCATCTAGGGCCATCTCCAGTTGTCCTGATCTATATCTGGCCACTGGACCCAGATAGCTGTGAAGGGGAAAGGGAGGCAGGTGCCCTTACACAGCCTTAAATTAAATCCAATTTACTTGCATGTCACGGCATCACCTCTCCATGCCATGGTCCTCTTAAAAGGATAAACAACAAGAACAACAACTTCTCTGCTTGAAAATCATCAGAGCTTTTTGATTTAGGACTTAATTGTTCCCCATTCCTGGAACAGTCTCCTTCCTCGTATCTGCCTACTGGTGTACTTGGCTTCTTAAGTCCCAACTGAAATCCTGCCTTCTGCATTAAGCCTTCAACAACCCCTCTCAATTCCAGTGCTTTCTCTCTATTAATTATTTCCTATTTATTCTCTATATATCTTGAGATATATATATATGTATACCCACATATATTTGTTTGCATGCTATCTCTACCACTAGAATATAAACTCCTTGAGGACAGTCTTTTGCCTCTTTTTGTATCCCCAGTGCGGGGCACATAGTGAGCCCTTAATATTTACTTAATGGGAAAAAGTTAACTTAGTAAAGTTCACATTAGAACCAATTTCTTTTGTTTTTTCAAAATAAAAAAAATTAATATATTTTATTTCCCCCATTACATGTTTCTTTTTAAATGTTAAATCAATCTTCTTTTAAATCAACATCTTTCTTAATGATTCTACCTTTCTCCCATAAAACCCTCCCTTGTAAAAAATAAGTCTAGCAAAACAAACCCACATATCGACCATATATGAAAATGAAAATCCTATCTCCTGAGAGTCTGGAGATGTATCAATTTAAGGAAGTCAGTCTTTCTAATGTTAATTTTTTTCTATCAGATTGACTATTCCTTTCTGTGAAGCCTATATTCCAGCCAAATTGGACATGTCTCCTAGATACACCCTTCACCTTCTTGTCTCCATGCCTTTGAGAAAAGATGTTTCCTTTGTCTCCTATTATCCTGTTGAATTCCTACCCATCCTTTTAAAATTAGTTCCTCTCTAAAGCTTTCTTAGGTGTGTCCACTAGTCTATAACCTTTCCCTCATATTTCATCTAATGATAATTTTGTACTTTTCTTTTTTTGAGGTCTTTTTTTGTAACCCCAATTCTTAGCATAGTTCTTGGAACATTCAATAAGTATTTAATAAATGTTTGTTTAACTAACATTAGAGGATCATAGATTTAGAGATAGAATTCATCTTAGAGATTACCTAGTCCAATCTTTTCAAATGAGATGATGTAAAATGTTTTGTAAACCTTTAAGAGCCATTAGTTATTTTTCTCATAAATGAGAAACTGAAGCTCGGAGCAGTGAAATGAATTGATTAGAGTCATCTGGGTAGTAAGGACCAAAGCCAGGATTCAGAATTCAGTGCTCTTTCCACCTTACTATATTTCCTGCATCATAAAATATTAGAATTATCTGTGTTTTTGTCTTATTCCCTTACTAGAATTTCAACTCTGTGAGGGCAGGCAACTTGCTTGAATGGAACTTTGTATCTCCTGGAGGCACAGCAGGAATTTCCTCTACCTACAATGTCTCCTGTCACCCTGCTGTATTCCTCACAGCAGAGCAGTCATTCTGGACCTGGGCAGAGGACCTGGCTTCAAGTCCTGGCTCTTTCACCTGTATGATGTTGAGCAAATTTGCCTGAGCCTCAGTTTGTTAACCTGTAAAATGGGGGAAGAAGTTAGACAAGATGGTTTCTGAGGGAGATCTCTAGCATGGTGCTCTGAACATAATGCTGAATTTCCAGGAATTCAGGATAATGCTATTATTCTCTTGCCCACATGGCTATGTAGAAAGGATAGGAACTGAAAAATGTTTCCTTGCTCTTGTTCGGAGAACAGAAAGGGTCTCAGAAGGCAGGGATTCTTAAACTTTTTCCATTTGTGATCTTTTTGTTCAAGAAATTTTTAGTGAATTTGGGATAAAAATAATTTTATAAAATGAAAAATATATAAAACATAAAATATACAAAAATTTAAAAATATATAAAAATCAAAATTTATAATAAATCATAATTTTACAACCCCCAAATTCAGTTATGAGACCCCCTATGAGGTCACCACCCACATTTTAAGAATTTGGGCCATAAGGAATATCATGGTAAAGTAAAAAGGATGTATCTTGGTTCATGGATGAAGAGATGAACTTGGAGGCAGGAAGCTCTGGGTTCTAGTTTTGATCAGACACTTACTATCTGTATGACCCTTAACCTCTCTAGACCTCAGTGAACTCATTTGGAAAATGAGGAAGTGGGACTAACAAGCCCTTTAGAGCAGAAGGCAGGTGCGTTACTTCTGGCCACCACCAGATGGCATTCCATGCTTAGCAGGAACAGCTGGGCATCCTCCTTTGATCAGGCTAATTGGGATACAGCTGTGGTGGGAGCAGACCAAAGTCCCTGACTCTAAATGAGCATTCTGCTTAGCCCAGCAAATGTTCCCTGGATGCCCATCGGTGGGGATGCCCTCATACATCCTTCTCAAGTTAGAGATCTCCCACCCGTTCACAAGCTCCACTGGCTGAGAAATAATCTTCTCGGGCCAGATGGGCAGGAAGCTGGGGTAGATTGGCCCGCTTTGTCATCTCCCATTCACAAAACCCTGGGGCTGGGGCCCCTGGAGGCAAACAGCCTCCGCTTTCCCGTGGCCTCAAGTCTGGAGGGAGAGATATTGCCAAGGATTTCCCAGCTTACCAGACTTAATTAGCATGCTTAAGTTTCGGGATGCTGACGGGGATAAGACAAAAACACAGATCACTTTAATATTATATGATGCAGGAAACATTCTCACGTATATTACATTATGTTTTATCAAAAGACAAAAACAAAGATCCCTTTGATATTATATGATGTAGATATAGAAGAAAGAGCACTGGATTTTAAGTCTTGGCTTTGCTCCTCTCTATCTGGGTGACTTTAACCAAGTCACTTCACTTAAGATGTGGTTTATGCTTTTAAAACTCTTCTTAACCTGATCCTTCCTACATGGCCTGACAATGTTCCTATCCTAGTTAGTGCTATCGCCTCCAGGATCAAATATAAAATGCTGTTTTAACATTTAAAGCTCTTCCCAACCTCAGCCCCTCCTGGCTTTCCAATCTTATACCTTACTTCCCTCTTTTATACTCTAGCTTCTAGTGACACTGGTTTCCTAGCTGCTCCTCAAATATGTCAGACATCTCCCAACTCTGCACATTTTCCCTGGCTTTCCCTAGACAAGGAATGCTTTCCCACTAAATCTGTCTTCTCCAACTTATCCTGTATATATCTTGTTGGTACATAGTTATTTGCATTCCGTTTCCCCCACTGAACTCCTAAAGGGCAGGGGCTGGCTTTTGTTTTTCCTTATATCCTCAGTGCCTGGCACAAAAAAGTACTTAATACTTTCTGACTTGTTGACTTGACTTTATAATTCCAGAGAAGTTAACATCTTTGTGACTTGGTCTCTTCATCTGCAAAATGAGGCATTGGACTAGATAACTTCAGAGTTTTTGGAGTTCTAAAACTATGCTTCTATGTCCTTGGGGCCTTCAGAGGTGGAAGACATCCTTCAAGGAATACTTTAGGACTCTTTAGGGCCTCATACATGATTTTCTACCTCCAATTTCTGTACTTTTGCAAAGGCCTGAAATCCATTACCTTCACTTCTCTATCTGGTAGAATCTTTTACTTCTTCTGTGATTCAGCATGTGGCTCTTCCTCATCTCAACTTCAGCCCCAGGTGCTAATGCCCTTCCTCTCCCAAATAGCCTACATTTATTTTGCATTTACTCTTTATATATTTATATTATCCAAGTGACATGTAAGTTGTAAGTACATGTAAGAATGTAAGTTCTTTGGAGACATAATGCATTATAAGGAGTCCCTTATTATCTTTTATTCCTAACATTTAGCACATTGCCTGGGATGTAATAGACCCTTGGTAAAAGCTTATTGGGGACAGCTAGATGCTGTAGTTGAGACTCATGATGACTCATTCTAATTTCTAATCCAGCCTTAGACATTTACTAACTGTGTGACTCTGGGTCAGGCACTTAACTCTGTGTACCTCAGTTTCCTTATCTGCAAAATGAGCAGAAGAAAGAAATAGCTCCAGTGTCTTTGCTAAGAAAACCCTAAATGGGTCATGAAGAGTCAGACAGAATTGAAATGACTGAACCACAAAAAAGCTTATTGATTAATGGATTGATTGATAATTTCCTCCCAGCATAACTGCACTAAGGTGCTGTGACCTTATTGAGTAGCACCTTCTGGGACATCACAGACTTTCTCCCTAGTGATTTAGCCCTAGGCAGATTTGTAATTAGTGTATGATTCTACAAGGCTGGAGTATATTACTAGAGTTGAAGAATCCAAAATATCGGATGAAGTGGACTTGAGGATAAAAGTCTTCCTTCTTTCCCTCTAGGACTTGCCTGTTACCAGTAGGTGGGATGTAATTTTTTGGCCTTTTAGCAAATGTGGGATAGTGACAGTAAGTGACCTATCCCCCCAGTAACTCATAGATTTTGGGCTCATTTTACAACTAAGAAAACTGAGGTCTCACCTCAAAGAAGCATGGAATCATAGATCAAGAGATGGAAAGGGCCTTTGAGACTACTTAGTCTAATCCTGGTTTAGGCAAATTTAACAAGTTGTGCTAGCAAACTGGAGAGGAGGGGAACAAGATTAAGTACTTTGTGTTAGAGGTATACAGATAAACTATGCTAAGCACTTTACAAATGTTATCTCATTTGATCCTTGAACAACTCCATGAGGTAGGGGCTATGATTATCCTCATTTTATAGGCAGACAGAGACTGGAGCAGGATCACACACAGCTAGTAAGTATGAATCTGAACTTAGGTTCAAGCCCAGAACTCTTATTTATTATATCACCTTGTCATTGGGGGCAGAGATAGCTCACTAGTTTGAACTGTTGGGCATGAGCTGGGCTATCTCTGTGAGCTCATTTTCCTCTGAATATATACCTTTGCTACTTCCCTAGGAAGAAATTAAGTATAATTTTCCCTTCCACATTGAGACTTACTCCATTGAGATTTCCATATATTGAGGGTCAACATAAAAAATTAAATGGGAATTTGGGGGGAGTTTTGTAGAAGCTACAGATGACATGAGGAAAGTTGGCTAACCATACAGATAAACTTTAGATATTCAGATATGCATAGCCCCAGTATTGTATAATATCAATTGATTTTACTTTTTGATAACATAATAATTCAGACTTCTGCTCTGGTAAGAAGGGAAGGTTGAAAACTTTCCAAATCATGGGGGTACCAAGCTTTATCCTGCAATGTGGGAAGGATAATTATACAGGTACGGGACCTGTGATTTCATTGATATAGAGAACTCCTTCTACCAATAGATGAAGTGGACTTGAGGTCAGAAGTCCTACTTCTCCTATAGGATTTGCTCTTTATCAATGGGGGAGGTATTATCGGTTTTTTTTTGTTTGTTTGTTTTGTTTTTTGCAATTTATAGTCTTAGTTGACTTGTTCAAAATCTCAAAGCTAACATGTGTTTAGAAGGGTTTGAACCTAGATGTTCCTAGGCCCAATGCTAGATTTTGAGATAATGTTTGTAAGGTGCTTGACTTGTAGTAAACTAGATGTTATCATTGTTATTATCACTATCTCTGTCCACTATGACACCATGTCTCTTAGGAAAAACAAACAAACAAAAAAAACCTTATTATTTATACTTTTAAAATTATAAAATAATGAAGGTACTTTTTATAACTTAAAAAAAAAAAATCTTTCTTGGAATGTCTTCCCTGCTTCTCTTAACTTATTTGCATCCTGAAAACTTCTTAGACTGTAAGTTCTCTGAGGGAAAGGGACTATTTCATTTGTAGCCCCAACACCTAGAATAGTGTTTTTCACATTAGACCTTCAATAAATATTCAACAAATTGACTCTTACCTAGTCTTCAAGGACCAGCTGCCACAATGTCTTGTTTCTCTAAATTACCTCTGCACTTATACTTCATTTCAAGACTTCATTGATTACGTTCTGATTATAATCAATCTCCAAAAATCGTAAGAAGCCCTGTATGTGTAGCACTTTCTGCTTTGCAAAGGATTAATTATTGTTCATGCACGTATATTTTTGTCTTTCCAATAACCATCAGTCCTTGGCGGACAGGGATCATGTCTTATGCTTCTTTGCACAGTGGATAGAGCCCTGGGTCTTGCTTGTGTGGGGAAGATTCATCCCTAAAATCACCACGTTAGGCGGACAGCAGCACTAAAACAGTGATGATGTCTTCTGATTATCGGAGTGTGGGAATGTGGAGGAGAAGGGCTTTTTTAATGGAAGGAATGTGCACACAAGGAATGTATAGATTTTTTTTTTGAAGGGAAATAACGTGTGTGCATGTGATTTGGGGAAGGTATTTGGACAGGGGGAGTAGCGTATAGGGAACAGTATGTGTCTGTTTCTCACGGTATAAGTTGATGGGAGCTGGGTGTTTAGGGGAGCCCCCCACGGGAGGGCTCTTGGGTTTGGGTGTGTCCGGTCTAAGATCCCACGGTGAGTCTGCCTCCCCCACCCCCTTTCTCCTAAAAACTTACAAATCGCACTTCCTCGGCAATGACGTCATGGTGCACGCGGTAGCCCGTGCCGGCACTCACGCTGCCCTTGAGCTCAGGTGCGCCCTCCTGGGATCGGGCAGTGTAGTAACGGACAAAGCGGGTGCGCTTCACCAGCACGTGCAGAAGCAGGCACATGAGCTCCATGCCGATCGAGATGAAGAAGAAAATGATCGTGTTCTCCTTCTCGTCTGACAGCAGCAGCTTGGTGAAGATGCGACTGAGCGAGATGATCACCCCGGCAGTGCCTGAGCAAGGGGGAGCTAGGGTCAGATGAGGGGCTGGGGGGCCTGAGCTGACCCTCCCCACGCTTAGAGAGCGACAGCTCCACTGCGCTCCCCACATACACCGCTCCTACCCCCTAGTCTCTCTCAGACACACACTACTGCCCTCCACAAATGGATGCACGGACCGGATCCCCCCACAAATACACACAGAACCTCCCCCACAAACTCACGCACTTCCCCTCCCAGACTGGTACACAAATATACAGCACGCTCACCCACCGCTTACACAAAACCTCCAACACAAGTACACTAGTCCCAGCATAAACATTTTACACCCACTGTGCACACACAGCTCTCACAGACATACACGAAGAAAATAGTCTTTAAGTCGATTGCTTAAATTTGAACTTAAAATCGAAGAATTTGGGGATACCTTGTACATAAGCAATATCTCCAATGAGGAAATTTGTCTGTCAGTCAATTAGCATTTATTAAGCACCTATTTTGTGCTGGACATTGTGGTAAGGGCTGAGGATACACACACACACACACACAGGCAAGCAAAAAGATAGTCCCTTCCTTCAAGGAGCTCACAACCAAATGGAGGAGTTATTAAGCAAATATTTGTGCAAACAATGAGAATTAAATAAATAATAAAATAAATACTAAACACTGAATAAAGTATAAGAATGAATAAATAATAATAAAATAAATCATAAATATTAATAATGATAAATATTAAATAATAAATCAAATTATTAAATGGATGGATGAATAGATAAGTAAATAAAAGAGGGAAGATTCTTAGAGGAGTTGGAGAAAGCTTCCTCTACAGGAATTTAAAGGAAGCCAGAGAAGAGAGTAAGCCGAGATGAGGAGGAAGAGCATTCTAGAGAGGAGAAAATGCCCAGAGCTAACAGCTGGAGCATCTTGTTTGTGGCACAGACAGGAGACCATTGTCACTGGATTGAAGATATGTGTAGGAGAGTAAAGTGTAAGAAGACCGGGGAAAGGAGGGAGGAGGTGCTGCACTTTGAAGGGCTTTGAATGACAGGATTTTGTATTTGATCTTAGAGGTGATAGTGTGCCACTGAAGTTAACTGAATGGGGAAGTGGCTGAACAAAGGATGGATTAGAATGGGGAGAGACTTGAGGCAGGCTGATCCAATAGCAGGCTCCTTCCTTGACTTCATTATACATATTTGTTACAAGAAATTTATTTTTCTTTTTTTTTCCTATTGGACTGGGGGTGGAGGGAAATAGAACATTTTTAATTTTTAAATAGAACTTAACCTAGGATATACTATAAGATATTTAATATGTATGGGAATGCCTGCCATCTAGGGGAGGGGGTGGAGGGAAGAAGGGGAAAAACTTGGAACAGAAGGGAGTACAAGGGATAATGTAAAAAAAAAAAAATTACCTATGCATATGTACTGTCAAAGAAAATGTAATAATTATAAAAATTAATAAAAAACAAAATTTTAAAAAAAGGAAAAAAAAAAAAAGAACTTAAAAACAGAGAGTAAAGGGAGCTACAAATGTGGAAGATTGCATGCCCTTTCAGATAATGATACCATATTGTTAGTTTTACTCATTGTTTTACTTTGTTACAAGAGCACAAATCATAAGTTGGAATAATTTGTAAATATTTGGAAAGTAAAAACAAAATGCATCCTTAACTTTTTTTAAAAAATAAAAACCAATAACTTAGCAGTCCTAATACAGATACCACATATCCACAAATATATGCATTATTCACACACATAGCCAATCATAAATATATAGACATACTACTCTACCCCAGCGCTTATACACACATTGCACACACTTATGGTCCCCAACACACTATTCCCCCCAACACACTATTCCCCCCAAAATGGATTGTCCCACCACAAATCCTTAAACTGTACCTCCCTACTCCCCAAACCTACACATGCACACAAATCCAAGCCCACCCAAACTTGCCACACTCTCAGAATGGAATGAGTTCTCACTCATTTCAAGAAAGACTAAGTTTTATAGAGAGAGAGAAGGCAAATAAAGAAAGGGGGACAGCCAATGGTGTCAAATAGAATTGGGACCCCTAAATCCTAATGATCCCCCAAATCTTGACTTAATTTTAAAATATAATATTTATGTTTTATTTGTATTTTCATTTATTTTGTTAAATATTTCTCAATTACATCTTAATCTGGTTCAGGATGCACTTGGGAATGTTGTGGGTTATAACAGTCTGCCCCTCAGGCTAAATGTTTTGACACCTCTGTTTAAGAATGTGGGTCTGGGTCCTAAATTTCAGGTTCTTCTGATTTATTCTCATTAGCTAACACCTTGGGCAGGCATGCTTTTGTTGATCTTCAGCAGGGAGGAGAGCAGTAGCAATTAGAAATCTCAGACCTTGCTTCAGGGTCTGGCCTTATAGAGTCCTAGACCAGCTTCCTCAAAGCCAGATTAGCCTCTCCCATTGGTTTCTGTGTCCTACTGTATCCTCCACTCTTTCCCCAGCATTTCCACACTGGTAACAAGTAAGAAAGACTTCAGGATGACCTTCAGAAAAGGAATTCACTTCAAATTACCTCAAATGTACTTCTTACTCCCCATTTCCTATCATACCTCCTGTTGGGGTAGACCAGAAAGTGACCATATGAGAAAAACCAAGCTAGGAAAGCCTGCTGGTGACATGGGATGGATACAGATACTCACTCTCCCCAGTCATCACCCCTTGGGTGTACCTCTTGGGCAACATCCCTGTGTAACCGTAGAAACTGGATTGCTGCACTTGAAGAGAGAGGGGAGGGTGAGAGAAGAAAAAAAGATATGTTATTACTTCCCCACCCACTATGATGAGGTGGGGAGAAGAGAGAGTGGGAATTTTCTGTACACTGGACCTGAAATCTTTGAAACTTTTTAATTAGTCCCCTAAGTTACTCATCTCCAAAAGGTTTCAATCATGCACCCCATCAGTAAAACATGTGTGAGATTCCCCCCTCTTATGTGTAGTTTGAGATTTATTAGTTATATGTAACTATATACATATATTATATATATTAATTATATGTATAGCTTCTAACCTAAACTTTTGCATATGTGACTCTCCATATACAGGTGGGTGTGTAACCCAAGGTTCAAGTTTAGGCATAGGAAGGAACTCTTCTCATTGGTAGAGGGAATGATTAGTCTCCCACACAGCCTTCCTTCGGGCCTAGATAGTAATTATTCTTTCCATCAATAATAATCATATCAATACAAATCTACATATTTAACATAGTCCCATGTAAATATGTAGGCTTGAATCTCAGTGTTACATACATACCTGTATTTGCCTATTATATGCATATTACAAAATTTACTCAAAAACAAAAATGGAAAATAATTAAATAAAAATGATATGATATACTCCCAAGAGGTTCCTGCTGCAGCTACAAGGTGGAGGGGAGGAAGGAGAGAAAGTGGGTATGTTGGGGTGGAAGTGGGAGTAGGGAATTTTCCCAGTGGCACCCATATAGTTAATGCTGTGAGTGCCCAAGAAGAGGTTAGGTTTGAACTACTCAGTGGAGTGAAGACTCAGAAGGCTGGAAATTGGGAGTTTGAACAGAGGAGGAGGTTGATAGCTTTGGGTGATAAATACAGATGTAGTTGTGTTGGAGACAAATCCCACTTTTATGGGGAGGGTGGATTTTGACTCCTCTTCCCAACCTTTGATTAGTTGATGACATATTCCTTGGAGTTAAGCCATTACCCACCAGGACTTTGGAGACTATTGTTGAGAACCACATGGAACACCTCTCCCCTTCACCTTCCATAGAATATAAGTTCCCCGAGGGCAGGTATGTTTTATGTTTTTGTTTTTTATCCCCAGCACCAAACACAGTCTGACACATAGTAAGTATTTAATAAGTGCTTGTTAAATTGAATTGAACTGGGTGTCAAAGTGAATAGAGTGCTGTGGCTGGATTCAGGAAGACTGAGTTCAAATCCAGTCTGAGATACTTGGACTATACAAATCACTTAATCTTTATTTACCTTAGTTTCCACATCTGTAAAACAGGGATAATAATAGTATCTATGTCCTCAGATTGTTGTGAGGATGAGTGAGATGATAATTATAAAATACTATACTGTCACATAGCAAATGCTACATGATATCTATTATGATTACTTCTAGAACTACTTTAGCTAGAAAGTAACCTTTTTAGCTCCATTTCTTTTGAATTCCCAGGGTCCTTCATGGCTTGGCTACAGTATCCTCCAGCCCTAATCAGAGGGGAGAGGAGGCTGAGAGATCAAGCCTTGAGTGAGAAGCCTGGTGCTGAATTTAAAAGTGATGAGCTTATTCTGGGAGGGACTACTTATCTATGGAGTTGAAACCAGGAAGAGAAACAGTAGCAATGGAAAAGTACAATTTTTAATTCTTTCCTTTAAAATTATCTTAAATCAGTCTTGCAATTACACACACACTATACACACACACACAATTACAAGACTGATGCAAGTGTGTGCATGTATATGTACACAGGGGTTATTTCAGATTTATCTTTATATATCCTTGTGCCCAGCACTGTATGTGACACATAGTAGATATTTAATAAATACTTGTTGATGGACGGATTATTTATCAGGCCTATTCCCTCACTGGCCCAACTCCCTTCAACAGTGAAGAAGAAGCCAGGAAGGACAGGCTCCCCATATTACCTGCCTTTCCATATCTGGCTCTGGGGATCTGAGCCCTCCCTGAACTCCCCATCCCCAGACTATCCCCAGACTACCCTAGGTAGAAGTGAGAGTAGCTGAGAACCCCCTGGATTCTCACTGCAGACAAGAAGGAGCAAGGCTCCCTGGATCTGCAGGCTGCCCAGCTTGCCCACCTCATAAAAAAGCCATAAAACAAAACATAAATATTGGTGGGAATAGTTAGTGCCAATTAGCTGGCAGAAGCCTAGGTTTTAGTGGGTGAAATATCTGGCCAGACTGTGGCAACCAGATGGAACATTTTCTGACCATTAGCAAGTTGCACCATCTTGGGCTGCTGACAGAGACAGTATGAAGGTCTTGGAAAGTTCCTTCCCTCAAGGCAGACATATAAAGAATCGCATTGGGCTAACTGATTCCTGCTTATGAACAGAATAGACATAATGCAGAATCTGTCTTTCTTTTCTTCTTTCTCCTCATCCCACAAATTCCTGACTCAATTTAAAATTAATAAGAAAAGAATCAATGTTTGTACCATCCAGGCCATTCTTTATTTATCATGATTTATCAGAATATAAGCTTTTGGAAGCTACAGGCTGAGGGTATGAACAGGTTCAGTATGGTGCCCGCATATATGGGAAAAGATGGAGGAATATTCAGCTATTGAGGACCACCAGATATCAAGCCATTTTCCCTTTTATAAAGTACTCAGGAAGTCATAGAAGTACAGATTTAGAAATAGAAAGATCCTTTGAGGCCATTGAGTCTACCCTCTTCATTTTACAGATAAGGAAACTTTACAGATGAGGAATCTGAGGCAAATTGGTTTGAGTGAATTGCCCAAGGATTAATAGGTAATAAAACATTAGAGGAGAGATTTGAATTCAGGTTTTTCCTAATTTTAGAACCATTCTTCCATTCTACCTCTTAGAAAGATAGCATCTAGAAGAGCCCCCCTCCCTTGGGGAACTGACCGTGGGTCAGCTAAATCCCACCCTTCCTCCAAAAGTGGGTGAGGCTGAAATGGTGATTTCCCCCCTCCCAATACCACTTAGTGAGTTCCTGTAGCCTAGAGATCTGGTTGAAGATCAGACAAGGAGGAGAACTTTGATTCTATCTTCCCTCCCCAACTCTCAACATCATGGAGATGATTCTACCTCAAATTGAATTGAGATTAATTGAAGGGTTAGAATTACTTCAGGACTCCCAGGCCCATTGAACTCCCTTAGAAGAAGGTCATCCTCAGAGCAGATCAGTCTTTCCTGGGCTAGTCCAGGGCCTAAGAATGTATTGGAGCCCCAACAGAAGATGTTTCCTCAGACCCCATGCCCTCCCAAAAGTTGTGCTTTCCTAGGTCCAACCTCCCCTAATCTACCCCAAGATTGCCTAACAATCTAGGGCATTGTCAATAATGAAAGGAGTCACTGAAATTCCTTTGTGCCCTTCCCCATTCCAGGGTGCCTTAACCTACCTGTACAACCAAAAGCCACCGTACCCACAGCAGCCAAGTTGATGGCATATGCTTGTCTCTGGGAGAAGAGCTGCAGCCACACATCACAGATGCTGACAAACAGAAGGGGGCCCACTGCAAAGAAGTAACCTGAAGATGAGAAGATATACAGGATAGTCAGGGGCAAGGCTTGGGGAGACCTAGAGTTCATCTCCTGTGTTAAAGGTTAGAAGAAGCTCCATATCTTCTCCCCAAGCACTTTGTCAGGAGGGCAACTTCTGCTTCAGCCTCAGCTTTCTGTTCTATCCATGTAAGGTTCAGATTTAGAATGGAAAGGAATCTTAGAGATCATAATAGATTTCTTTCGTTATCTTGTGTATTTTATTTTATGCATTTAAAACCATTATTTTTGAGAAGGGGATCATTGAACTCCTTCACTATACTGCCCAAGAGGGCTCATGATACATAAAAATATTAAGAGTAACTATCACAGAGAGATGGTTATTCACTCAAAGTTTTATGGTTGTTCAATCATTTTCAGTTGTTTTCTTCATGACTCATTTGAGGTTTTCTTGGTAAAGATACTGAATTGGTTTGCCATTTCCCTCTCCAGTTCATTTTACAGATGAGGAATCTGAGGCAAATTGGTTTGAGTGAATTGCCCTGGATCACTCAGTTAGTAAAACTGTCTGCCACTGGATTAGAATTCAAGGCTTTCTGACTCCAGGTCCAGTACTCTATCCACTGCATCATCTAAATGTCCAAGGTTACATAGGTAAAAAATAGCAGATCCTTTCACTCAGGAATCAGTGCCATCTTTCACTATATCACATAGGCTATGGTGAGAAAAAGCTCCTCTGGGGAATCTATCAGCTACCTAATTTTTCTCATTGTCCTAATCCCCAGTAGTCACTGTTCTGATAAAACTAAGTATTGCTGAAAGATATATGGTATATTAAGGCTGTCTAAAAAGAAGTGAGTAAATGAATAGATTAATTTCACATCCACACAGTGGAATCCAGTGATTTGTGCCTAGAGGGGACGGAGAGGATTGAAGTAGTTTTGTTTTGGATGCCAAAAGATATGGCATAGAGGGGTGGCGAGTGTAGTCCTTGTACGGCCATGAATTGTTGAGAAGTAAAGGTGATCAAGAGTCACGGAATGGTAGAAGCTGGGAAGGACCTTAGAGATCATAATAGAAAGAGAGATGGATTTAGCACCACTCTTCACTCTGAATCCTACCTATAGCATGGAGTAGCTAAGTGACAGTGGATAGAACACTGAATGTGGAGAAAGATCTGAATTCAAATTTAACCTTCAGATACTAGCTTTGTGAACCCAGGCAAATCACTTAATCCTGTTTGCTTCAGCTTCCTCATCTAAAATGAGCTGGAGAAGAAAATGACAAACCACTCCAGTATCTTTGCCAAGAAAACCTCAAATGGGATCACAAAGAATCAGACTCAACTGAAAAACAACCAAAAAAATTTGAAGGAAAAATGCTACTCTTTTCATTAAATATTTTTGGTCTTGGAAAATATAGTCATTTTCCAGAAAAATTTCATTTATGTTGTCCTTATTTTAAATGTAATTAATGAAAATATTTTAAAAATGTATCAACTTTAATTTCCAATATGGTGAATATCCATCGATATAAGCTGCTTAAATAAAAGCTCTTGGGGGGAGGGTTCTCAATAATTTTTCAAAATGAAAAAGGGACCTGAGACCAAAAAGTTTGAGACCCATGGGATTAGAGGTCCCTTCTGGCTGTAAATTTATGATTACCTGATACTCATTTAAAAAAAAAGAAAGTGATTTATTGTGAATCTAACTTGCAACATTAAAATCAATTAAGTACATTTGCAACTAATTAAGCTTTTAAAAGATCTTCAACCTACAGATCTCATAACAACTTATCTTCCCTCTGTTCACTTCAACCATTTATCTTTCTCTTTTCTCTGCTGTACTTGCAGATAGTTTTTATATAGTTTTTTTTTTTTTTTTTTTTTTTTTTTTTTATATAGCCCATGGTCTCTTGGCTCTATTTTTCTTCATGTTAATTTTTCTTTTTCTTTTTTTTTTTATTTACTATGAACTCAATAAACATGAACAGTTTGTTATAAAAAGAACAGAAAAGATGATTTTAAAAGTGACCTATCATACTTTTTTTGTGTGTATATACTCAACTTAACATCAATTAAAAGAAAACTGCCTTGCTTATTTGTGTTTCCTTTTGTGTTTGTGTTTGTGTTTTCCTTTTTCCTCCACAGCAGTTCTTTTTTTGTATAATAATAGTAATAATAATGAACATTATTAACATAATTTTAAGGTTGGTAAAGTATTTTACATATTTTGTTTCATTTGGTCCTCATAATCACCTTGGAAGGTAGTCTTCCAACTCCATTTTATAGATGAGAAAACTAAGATTAGCAAAAATTTAAGTGGCTTGCTAAGGGTCACACAGCTAGGCAGTGTCTATAGTAGTTTTGAATCCAGGTCTTCCTGATTCTAGGTCCAGTGTTCTAGCCACTGTACCACTTAGTTGTATCTTCCAATTACTTGATATTAGTTTTACCAGATTTCTTCAATTTTGTTCTTCCTAACTGTATCCTTGCTCTAGTATTTACTGTCTGGCCGTAAACAAGTTATTATTGAGCCTATTATCTCATTTGTAAAATAGGATTGATAAATATATTATCTGCTACATAGAGTGAGAAGTTGCAAGAAAAGTGCTTTGTAAACTTTAAAGTGATATATGAATGTGAATCATCATCATCATTACCATCATCATTTTCAGGGCCTCAGAAAATTGAGACCCCAGAGATAGGAAGAGGAAGACTGCAAAGTCACATAGCAAGTTTGTGGCAGTCCGGACTAGGATGATTCATTGGAATGATCTCTGGATTGGAGCCAAAGGCCCTATATTTGAACTCTGACTGCCATTTATTGTTTGGGTGATCTTGGGTAAGTCTTTTACCTTCTTTCAGCCTCAATTTCCTTCCCTGAAAAATTGATAGCCTCTCAATTACCCTCCATTTCTAGATCTATGACTCTTAGAACCATAACTTTGTATTTGTATATTCATCACTTAGCACAGTGCTGGCAAACAGAGTAGGTGCTTAGTAAATGCTTCTTGATTGATAAGTCAAATATCAACTGTTTTAAAAATTCTTTTAAAAACTTTTTAACAGTTTTTATTTTCAAAATACATGCAAAGATAGCTTTCAACGTGCAAAACCTTGTGTCTCAAATTTTTCTCCCTCCATTCCCACCATTTCCCCCAGATAGCAAGTAATCCAATGTTAAACATGTGCAATTTTTCTAAACATATCAAATATCAACTGTTAAGAAGACCATATATTTTCACATTCAAGATAGTGTTTCTGCTAGGAATCAGGATTTAATCTAAAACCCTTATTTTACAGATGAGGAAGCTGAGGCAAACAGGATAAAGTGACTTGTTCAGAGTAGTGAGTGCCTGAGCCCTGATTTGAGTTCAGGTCTTCCTAACTCCAGGCCCAACATCCTATCCATTGTACCCATCTAGCTTCATATTTAACTGGGACCTTCTAGGCAGGACCACCATATTGTGAAGATAAACACTGGACCTTCAGTCAGAAGAACCTAAATTCAACTACAGCCTTAGGCACTTAATAAGCTGTGTGACCCTGGGCAAATCACCTAGCCACTGTCTACCTCATTTTCTTCATCTTTAAAATGGGGATAATTATGGTAACTACCTTCTAGGGTTGTTGTAAAGATTAAATGAAATAATATTTTCAAAATGCTTTGCAATTTTTATTGCACGTATATAATCTATACCAAATTGCTTACTGTCTCAGGAAAAGGGAAGAAAAAAAGGAGAAAACTTGGGACTTAAAAATTAAAAAAAAAAAAACCTAAAAATTGTCTTTACATGTAAGTGGGGAAAAATAGAATATTATTTTTAAAAGTGCTTTGCAATTTTCAAAATGCAATAAAATGCTAGTCTTATGATGATTGGAACTTTTAGGTTGGTGGGGTAGAGCTGCAATGGGGAAGACAAGCCTTTTTCCAATACACAAATAAGATAACAACCAATAGCTGGCCCTCAGATGACCCCTGAAAATCAAGGAAGGACACTCACTTACCCACAGTGATTCTGGTATGTAGGCTCAGCATCTCTACCAGAGCATTGTTCAGGAGGACAGCCACCAAGGCGACGAGGATGTAGGTGAGGCTCATGTCAAACACAATTGAAGTCCCTGCAATATAGGGAGAAGGAGGTCAGGAAAAAAAAGAGATGTTCCTTCCTTGTTTTCTCCCCATCCAAAAGGCAAGGCTGGCTTCTGGGGGGGGACCTGGCAAAAGAAAAGACTTTCCCCTTTGTTTTTGATGCACTTTGTGGAACAGACTTGGTCTGGCTCTTTCTCACATACAGGTCATTTTTCTTTCTCACCTCTTGGTGTTACTGCTCATTGGTCATTTAGATGAGGAAGAGTAGGGTTAGGACTATGTCTCTCTCAAACAGCATGGTTTACATTTAGGCAGTCAAGAAGGAGTTGGTGAGTGACAGAATGGCCAGTCTTTGATGAGACTAGGGAGATTCTCCAAGTCTTTGAAATTTTTCTTTGACCAAAAAGTTTGTGGGCAGGGAATGAACACAGAGAGTAGAGGGTGTCATATAATAATACATAGAGTGCTGAAATTGTACCCAGAAGCTGTTGCTCTTCAGTCATTTCAGTTGTGTCCAACTCTTCATGAAACCCCATTTGGGGTTTTCTGGGCAAAGATACCAAAGTGGTTTGGCATTTCCTTCTCCAGATCATTTAATGGATGAGGAAACTGAGGCAAACAGGGTTAAGTGACTTGCTCAGGGTCATACAGCTTACAAATATCTGAAGTAAGATTTGCAGTTAGGTTTTCCTGACTCCAGGCACTGTACTCAAAAAACCTGGGTTCAAAAATGCCCTTACTATGTGATCATGTGACATAACCTTTCACAGGCAATAATCTCATACATGTATTACTTAACTAGTGGGATACATTTTGTGAACCATAAAGTACCATAATAAAGATGAATTATTATTAGAATCATAGAGTTAGAGCTCCAAGAGTCATTAGAAATGATCAGTTTCCACTCCCACCCTCATTATATAGTTGAAGAAACTGAGTCCCAGAGAGTAATACTATTTAGTGTCTGGGACTAGATTCCAAGGCAAGTTCTATTATTTCCAAGTTCAGTATTTTATCCACCATGCTGTCTCTCAAGACCTTGCCACTTCCTCAGCCTTTTACTGATGTGTTTCCCTCAAACGTCCAATTGAAGAGGGACATGGGAGATGGGAAGAGGCATTGAATTACCCACAATGATCCTATTGTCTCATTTGTGCTCCAGAAACCATTCTTTGTGATCAACAGTGAGTGCTACAGTTAAATGAAATTCTCAAAACTCTGCATCTCAGTCCTTCTCATTTTCCCCATTTTGATGCTTTCCACTCTTATTCCCCAATCCCCACAAAGCCCATTATTCTTCCCAATATTCTGATTTCACCATCCAGCCAAGTTTCTAATTTCAGTCATCCTCACTGTCTTTGTCCAATTAATGGCTTATTAAATCCTACCAATTTCACTGCTACTTCTTTTGCATCTATTCCATTTTCTTACCACACACAGCCACCACTTTATTCAGACCCTCATCACCTCTTACCCATATCATTACAATTGTTTCCTAAATGATCTCCCTGCCTCATGCATTTCCCTATTCCAAAGTGTCCTCTACAAAGTCATCAAGTGATATTCTTGAAGCACAAATATCTCCCATGTCACTCACTCTTTTGCTCAATAAGCTTCAATGGCTCCCTTTTGCCTCACATACAAACTCCTTTGCTTGGTATTCAAAGATCTTTGAAATTTGCCTCTAGCCTGCCTTTCCAGACTTAATAGACATAACTCCCATCTCCACAATCTTCACTTCAGCAAAACTGACTTGCTATGAAATGGGCTATTCTCCATGCACAATATTCCATTCTTAATTTCATACCTTTGCATGGACTGCCCCTTTGCCTGTCCTTCCCTTCCCTCCTAGTAATCTCTAATTTTTTTCAAAACTTAGATCAACAATTCTGATGGGCGTGGCCCTCTTCAACAATGAGAGGAACCAAATCAGTTTCAATAGAGCAGTAATGAACTGAACCAGCTACACCCAGTGAAAGAACTCTGGGAGATGACTATGAACCACTACATAGAATTCCCAATCCCTCTATTTTTGTCCACCTGCATTTTGGATTGCCTTCGCAGGGTAATTGTACACTATTTCAAAGTCTGATTCTTTTTGTACAGCAAAACAACTGTTTGGTCATGTATGCGTGTATTGTATTTAACTACCTGCCATCTGGGGTAGGAGGTAGGGGAAGGAGGGAAAAAATTGGAACAAAAGATTTTGCAAGGGTCAATGCTGAAAAATTACCCCTGCATATATCTTGTAAATAAAAAGCTATAAAAAACAAACAAACAAAGCCCTTGGATCTTGTAAATAAAAAGCTATAAAAAACAAACAAACAAACAAAAAAACTTAGATCAAGTACAATCTTCTTGACCTCCCCAGCTACTGGTGTGCAGCCCTGAAATTACTTTGTGTTTACTTAGTATATAGATTTTATTTCTAATGCATACAAGTTGGTTCCTCAATAGAATCTAAGTTTTGTGAGGCCACTTAGGTTGCCTTTTTGTCTTTGTATCTCCAGTATCTAGTGTAGTGCCTGGTACATGCTAGGTACTTGATAAGTGTCTGTTGGATTAGAGAAATCAGCTGAATTATTTTCTTACCTAAAAGGGGGAAGAAAGTTTTCCAACACTATAGGTCATTTATAAGATTCTATGACTTGTCAAAAAAAACAAATAGGAATTTTTTTATGTTGAAAGGACCAGTGTAGTAGTGATTAAGCCTAGGTCCAGTTATGACCTATTCTTCTTCCCAGCATCCCTTATACTACAGAGATTGCCAGATCTGAAGTTCAAGTCTGGCCCCAGACACTGACTAGCTGTGATCCTGGGCAAGTCACTTTGTTTGCCTCAGTTTCCTCATCTGTTAAAATATAAGCTGGAGAAGAAAATGGCAAATTACTCCAATATCTTTGCCAAGAAAACCCCAAATGGGGCCATGAAGAGTTGGATATAACTCAATAATAACAACAATAACTCTGTAGCAATCATACTTTCATGTTTTTTTGTAGAGAGCCTGGCATGAATTTTAACATTAGCCTGGGAATAACTTACACTGACATTTCACTAGTTCCATGCCTAGGATCATAAGAGCACAAGAGCCTAGATTTAAAACTATCAGGGATATAAGAACCATTGGGTCTAATGATTCAAGAAATGAAATACAGAATAGTTAAGTGATTTGTCCAAGATCACACATCTTGTAAATATCTGAGTAAGAATTTGAACTCAGATTTTCCCAATACAACTGGCAAATATAGTATTTAATGGAAGTGATTCCAGCCTATGAAGAAACATAAGGAGAATTTAATAATTTATTACAAAAGGACTATGGATTGTCAATCATAGAAAGTCACAAAACTAGGATTTTTCCACCCCCTTCTCCCAGAAGAAATTACTAATCTGAACAAAGTTTCATAGGATAGTAGCATTAAAGGGGGCTTCAAAGGCCATCTAGCCCAATCCATAACAAAGCAGAAATCCTCTTTTTCTTCTTCATTTTTTGGGTGAACTTTTAAAATTTTACAATTAAATAGAAAATGAGAAGAAAAAAAACAATAACATTACTATGAACACAGTAGATCATAAGGAAAGACTCAATATAAAACAATAAATTTCCATTTCAAGAAAACCTATAAAATAAATACAACACATTGTTTTCAAAGCTGCCCTGCTTTTCTTTTCTTCCTTGTTGGTTTCTTTTGTTCTCTACCATGCACTTTTTACTTTACTTTTCCTCCCTCCCTTCTCTACTCTCCCTAAAGATGGCTACAATTATAATGTCAGAAAAACTGAGGCAAGATAGGGATTAGAGAGTTTTTAATATTTTATTTGAATTTCTGAGAGGGAGAGATTGTCTGAAGGCAAACCAGAATCCATTTTGCCCCCAGGGCTGAATTGGACTTTCATCTCAAAGAATTCAGCATTGAATGTGAGATTTATCTATCAGGGGTGGAGTCCTAATAATGGTAAGTGGAAATTTCCAGGAAGGGACCATCAATCTGGTTCTAACAGGTTGGGGGTAGGACCATAAATTCTGATAAATTGGGAGTGAAAGGGGTAGTCAAACTAGAGACAGGAAATCTGGAATAAGAGATATTTCCCAGATCTGAAATGATTCAGCTGTATTTTTATGACTCTTATGGAATGCTAATGGTCAGGACTCCCAGCCCTAATTATCTCAGTCCTAACGGTCAGGAAGGGGGTTGCAACCAGGGGGGTTGAGGCAGAACAATTCAAGGAACTGAGGCAGAACAATTTAGGAAACTGTGGCACAACACAACTAAGCATGGATATATAAATATATGTGTGTATGTATATATTATATATATAATTATAATATATATTTTTATATCATCATTTTTATAATCCTCATTCCTTATACCAGAGTAATATTCCATCATGAACACATGCTACAATTTATTTAGCTGTTCCCCAAATTGATGGTCATCCCCACAATTTACAATTCTTTTCCACCATAAAGAGAGTATATATATATATATATATATATACATATATATATATATATATGTATATATATATATATATATATATACACACACATATATATTTATAGTAGATGTGAACTATCTTCCCCTATCAGGAAGAAGTCCAAGCAACTATTATCACATAAAACCAAATTCCCAAACTATTCTGCTTATTTTTTTCCCCTGAGGCTGGGGTTAAGTGACTTGCCCAGGGTCACACAGCTAGGAAGTGTTAAGTGTCTGAGGCCAGATTTGCTCTTGGGTCCTCCTGAATTCAGGGTTGGTGCTCTATCCACTGCGTCACCTAGCTGCCCCTATTCTGTTTAAATAGAATGATTGTGAGGATGGAACTCCTTTGTCTATCCCTCAAACTTCTAACCATCTTTAAACAACCTTAGAAGTAATGATTAGCATATCTTTAGGAAGGTCTGGGATCTAGTCTACCAGGTGCATTCCACCTGGCTCCATGATCCCTCACCTTTAAGCTCCCTGGCTCTTTCTCTTTCTTTGATACTCCTTCTGAGTTCCTGCCTTGACTTTTCTGGTCTCTTTGAGAAACCCCCAAAGGCTATATTCCCCCATAAGTATTTCTACTTATGATGAAGATAATAAGATTTGCTAGTTCTTTTTTAGGACTAAGCTCACTGTGAGGTTACTCTTTCTCTCCCTTTCCCTTCCCAAAATGCCTTCCCTCTCATGTTATCTTTCTCTTTACTCTGGCTATTCTAACTATATGCTCTCCAAATTCTATTTCATATTTACTATATCTGATGGCTATTTTACTTCTTATTTTTGCCTGTAATCTCCTCCCCTAAATAAATTTGCCTTTTGCCAAAGCAAATAGCCATTGTGACTTTGTCACATGTTTCTTTTCTAACTAGGAATTGCTACCCTGACTCCATCATTTACACACACACATACATATGAAGATGTTTGGCTCTCCTGCACCTCTTGGGATTTGGCTCAAAGATAGGGAGTTTGGGGAACCCCCTTCTGGTGGGTGCAGGGATTCTCTGTAAAGGAATTTACAAACCCAAAAACCTAGATTAATAAAAGAGGTTTATTATAGGCATTGGGAAGTAAGGTTAGAAATTCTGACAGAGGCATAAAGTCTCATTAGGGAAATAGATAAAGGTAAAGAGAGGGTAGCGCTGGAAAAGAATATTATCCAGTAGGCAGAGGGTTTCTTGGCATAGCATGGGCATGTTTAGAACTTCTGCAAAGAAAAAAAGCATTTGATAAAATCCAACATCCATTCCTACTAAAAATGCTTGAGAGTAGAGGAATAAATGGACTATTCCTTAAAATAATAACAAGCACATATTTAAAACCGTCATATGTAATGGCGATAAACTAGAACCTTTCCCTGTAAGATCAGGAGTGAAACAAGGTTGCCCACTATCACCATTACTATTCAATATAGTACTAGAAACCCTAGCCTCGGCAATAAGAGCCGAGAAAGAGATGCAAGGAATTAGAGTAGGAAATGAGGAAATCAAACTATCACTCTTTGCAGATGACATGATGGTATACTTAGAGAACCCCAAAGACTCTGCTAAAAAGCTATTAGAAATAATTCAGAATTTTAGCAAAGTTGCAGGATACAAAATAAATCCACATAAATCCTCAGCATTTTTATACATTACCAACACAATCCAATAGCAAGAGATACAAAGAGGAATTCCATTCAAAATAACGGTCAATAGTATAAAATATTTGGGAATATATCTACCAAAGGAAAGTCAGGAATTATATGAGCAAAATTACAAAACACTTGCCACAAAAATAAAGTCAGATTTAAATAATTGGAAAGACATTCAGTGCTCTTGGATAGGCCGAGCGAATATAATTAAGATGACAATACTCCCTAAACTAATCTATTTATTTAGTGCTATACCAATCAGACTCCCAAGAAACTATTTTAATGACCTAGAAAAAATAACAACAAAATTCATATGGAACAACAAAAGGTCGAGAATTTCAAGGGAATTAATGAAAAAAAAAATTAAATGAAGGTGATCTAGCTGTACCTGATCTAGAACTATATTATAAAGCAACAGTCACCAAAACCATTTGGTATTGGCTAAGAAATAGACTAGTTGATCAGTGGAATAGGTTAGGTTCACAGGGCAAGATAGTGAATAAAAATAGCAATCTAGTGTTTGACAAACCCAAAGATCCCAAATTTTGGGATAAGAATTCATTATTTGACAAAAACTGCTGGGAAAACTGGAAATGGCAGAAATTAGGCATGGACCCACATTTAACACTACATACTAAGATAAGATCAAAATGGGTCCAAGATTTAGGCATAAAGAACGAAATCATAAATAAATTGGAGGAACATGGGATGGTTTACCTCTCGGACTTGTGGAGGAGGAAGGAGTTTGTGTCCAAGGGAGAACTAGAGACCATTATTGATCACAAAATAGAAACTTTTGATTACACCAAATTAAAAAGTTTCTGCACAAACAAAACTAATGCAAACAAAATTAGAAGGGAAGTAACAAATTGGGAAAACATTTTTACAGTTAAAGGTTCTGATAAAGGCCTCATCTCCAAAATATACAGAGAATTGACTTTAATTTATAAGAAATCAAGCCATTCTCCAATTGATAAATGGTCAAAGGATATGAACAGACAATTTTCAGATGATGAAATTGAAACTATTTCCACTCATATGAAAGAGTGTTCCAAATCACTATTGATCAGAGAAATGCAAATTAAGACAACTCTGAGATATGTCAGATTGGCTAAGATGACAGGAACAAATAACGATGAATGTTGGAGGGGATGTGGGAAAACTGGGACACTGATGCATTGTTGGGGGAGTTGTGAAAGAATCCAACCATTCTGAAGAACAATCTGGAATTATGCCCAAAAAGTTATCAAAATGTGCATACCCTTTGACCCAGCAGTGCTACTCCTGGGCTTATATCCCAAGGAAATATTAAAGAAGGGAAAGGGACCTGTATGTGTAAGAATGTTTGTGGCAGCCCTTTTCATAGTGGCTAGAAACTGGGAAATGAATGGATGTCCATCAATTGGAGAATGGTTGGGTAAATTATGGTATATGAATGTTATGGAATATTATTGTTCTGTAAGAAATGACCAACAGGAGGAATACAGAGAGGCTTGGAGAGACTTACATCAACTGATGCTGAGTGAAACGAGCAGAATTAGGGGATCATTATACACTTCAACAATGATACTGTATGAGGACATATTCTGATGGAGGTGGATATCTTCAACATAGAGAAGAGCTAATCCAATCCCAATTGATCAATGAGGGACAGAATCAGCTACATCCAGAAAAGGAATACTGGGAAATGAGTATAAACTGTGAGCACTGTTTTGTTTTGTTTTGTTTTGTTTTTCTTCCCAGATTATTTTTAGCTTCTGAATACAATCCTTCCTTTGCAACAACAACAACAAAATTCAGTTCTGCACATATATATTGTACCTAGGATATACTATAAGATATTTAATATGTATGGGAATGCCTGCCATCTAGGGGAGGGGTTGGAGGGAAGGAGGGGAAAAATTTGGAACAGAAGGGAGTACAACAGATAATGTTGTAAAAAAAAAATTACCTGTGATTTTGTACTGTCAAAGAAAATGTTATAATTATAAAAATTAATAAAAAAAAGAAATATAATAAAAAAAAAAAAGAACTGCAAAGAGAGGGTTTTAGATTGGCTCTTTTATAATAGGAGCTTTGGCTACAAGCTTAAGGGAACTAGTGGGTGGAGTCCCAAGTTGGCTCTTCCAGCGGCTGGGTTTCAGCTTGAGCTGGGATTTGAATAAGAATTGAAATAATTTCTTTAATTCAATAGAGTTGGAATTCTTTTGCTCAGTACTGAACCAACTCTACCTAGATAACAGAATGAAACTGTTGGTCTTGTTTTCCTCAGGTGGGGTCTCTCACTGAGGCAGAGTCCAAGGAGAATTTTTCCTTCAAGGAGTTTTAGAGTTTCGGGGTCCCTTCTTCACATACGCACAAATAAAAATATTTGTATATATATATATATATTTATGGATAGATATATGTATGTACAAATACATATATAAATATAGATATCTATAAATATATATACCTATATATACTCATATACATGTATTAGGCCACATTATGCTTATTTTCTCTGTTTCTCTGAAAATGGATAGCATTTTCTATCATAAGTCCAAATATTTTCATGTTTTTTTAAGGTCAACCAGCTCATCAGTTTAAAAAATTTAAATTAGCTTTTTATTTTCCAAATATATGAAAACATAATTTTCAATATTCCCCTTTGGTAAACCTTATATTCCAAATTTTTCTCCCTTCCTCTTCCCAACCCCCTTCTCATCGGCAGCAAGAAATCCAATATAGGTTAAACATGTGAAATTCTTCTAAACATATCTCCATATTTGTCATGCTGTGCAAGAAAAATCAAGTCAAGAGGTGAAAGAAAAAAATACAAGAATAAAACAAGCAAACAACAACAACAACAACAAAAGGTGAAAACACAATGCTTTAATCCATATTCAGTCTCCATAGTACTCTCTCTGAATGTGGATGGCTCTTGCCATCACAAGTTTATTGAAAGTGCCTTGAATCATCTCATTGTTGACAATCAGCTCATCATTTTATACATAACAGCAATATTCTTTTCTAAATTCATTCAGCATTTTTCTCAGAATGACTTGGTTGTTCAAAATTGTTCTTAAAACAATATTGCTGTTACTGTATACAATGTTCTCTTGGATCTGCTTATTTTGCTCTTCATTATTTCATGGAGATCTCTCCATGTTTTTCTAAAATCACCGATTTCATAATTTCTTATAGCAGAGTAAGATTCCATCATGAACAATTTATTTAGTTATTCTACAAATGATGGTCATTCTTGCAATTTCCAGTTCTTTGCCACCACAAAGAAAGATGATATAAATATTTTAAAACGTACGTTTTTTACATTTTCCCAAATTATCTTTGGAAACAGACCTAATAAGGAGTATTACTTGGTCAAAACTAACCTGTTATTGAAGATCTCTGCTGAAGGAGAGCTCATTACCTATTCAAGCACCCTGCTCCATTTTTTTAGATAGCTTTAATTATTAGGGATTTTCCCATTATATCCTTATTTCTTCTACATGACAGTTCTTCAAATATGTGAAGATAGCTATCAAGTTCCTATCTCTACCCCTCCAAATCCTCTTTTTTTCCAGACTAAACATTCTCAATTCCTTTAAGTAGTCTTCATACAGCATAGCTTTCTGGACACCTTCATTACCTTCCTCTTTTTAGAAATTAAAGTTTTTTTTTTTTCAATCAATAAACATCTGCCTTCTTTTTCTTCCATTTCCCACTCCCTAATCCCCTCTGGAAAGCAAGAAAAACAAAGCATCTGGGGCAAACAGGTATAGTCAAGCAGAACAAATTCCCTTACTGACTATATCTTTAAACACCTGTCTCAGTCAGCACTTTGAGTCACCTCTCTATCGCTTCTCTATCAGAAGTAGACAGCAAGTTCCATAATCAGTTTTCTAGAACAAAGGCTCATCATTACCTTGATCAGAGTTCCTAAGTCTTTCAAAGTTGTTGTCTTTACAATATTGTTGTTATTGTATGAATTGTTTTCCTGGTTCTTCTTTGCATCAATTTGTACAAGTCTTATTAGGTTTCTCTGAAACTATTCCCTTCATCATTTCTTCTAACATAGCAATATTCCATCACATGCATAAACTGTAATTCATTTAACCATTCCCCAATTGACTGGCATTCCCTCATTTTCAAATTCTTTGCCACTGCAAAAAGATCTGCTATGATTATTTTTGTACATATGATATGCAGAAATATTCTTCTTTCTTTGATCTCTTTGCAGATATAGATTTAGGAGTAGAATCCCTGGGCATATGCATAATTTAATAGCTTTTTGGACATAGTTCCAAATTGTCATCCAGAATGGCTGGACCAATTCATGACTCCATAAACATATTAATGTGTTTTTCCAAAGCCCCTCCAATGTTTGTCTGAGGCTGATCAAAGTTGAGATTTGCTCAAGTTCACACAATTAATAAATGTCTTAGCGTTTAAACTCACTCTTTGACATCAAGTCCAGCACACTATCCACTCTGCCACCTAGTTGCCGTTCTTTGCAGTATTTTTAATGGTGGCAAAGTCTCATCTTTTGAGGATGGATTTGATTTTTGAAACAACCCATCCATTCAAAGTTTATTCTGTTGATTAATATGGGGGATATCAGTCTGTTTGGATACTACAAAGCTTGACTATAAAGTTAAGAGAATTATTGCCATATATAGCTTATAAGCTGGCTTTGGTGTCTCTTTTCAACAAGTGGTTCCCCAAATGGTTTATGCAATGGTAGCCTCCCACTGGAATAAGTACATAGTATTCCACGTTGACTATTTTGAAGGGGCTAATATTCACCTGGTATGAACATGTTCTGGTTTTTTTGTTTGTTTTTTTGTTTGTTTTGTTTTGTTTTGTTTTGTTTTTAATGACCCAGTCTTTTGAATCCCAAGGAAATCATAAAGGAAGAAAAAAGGATCCATATGAGTAAAAATGGTTGTAGCAGCTCTTTTTGTGGAGTCAAAGTAGATGCTTATCAATTGGGGAATGGTTGAATACATTATGATATATGAAGGTAATGGAATATTGTTTTTTTTTTAAATTTTTTATTATATATATATTTTTTATAATATTATCCCTTGTATTCATTTTTCCAAATTACCCCCCTTCCCTCTATTCCCTCCCTCCGATGACAGGCAATCCCATACATTTTACATATGTTACAATATAGTCTAGGTACAATACATGTGTGTGAATATCATTTTCTTGTTGCACAATAAACATTAGAATCCGAAGGTACATGCAACCTGGGCAGACAGATATTAGTGCTAATAGTTTACATTCACTTCCCAGTGTTTCTTCTCTGGGTGTAGTTATTTCTGTCCATCATTGATCAACTGGAAGTGAGTTGGATCTTCTTTATGTTGAAGATTTCCACTTCCATCAGAATACATCCTCATACAGTATTGTTGTTGAAGTGTACAGTGATCTTCTGGTTCTGCTCATTTCACTCAGCATTAGATCATGGAAGTCTCTCCAAGCCTCTCTGTATTCCTCCTGCTGGTCATTTCTTACAGAGCAATAATAGGAATATTGTTTTTCTTTTAAAAATTATGAACAAGTTGATTTTAGAAAGACCTGGAAGGATTTACACAAACTGATGTTGAATGAAACAAGCAGAACATCATACATAGTAACAGCAAAATTGTGCAATGATCGATTATGACAAACTTGGTTTTTCTCAGCAGTTCAGTGATCCAAGGCAATCTCAATAAACTTTTAATGGAAAATGCCATCCACATCCAGAGAGAGAAATGTGGAGACTAAATATAAATCAACACATGCTATGTTCACTTTTTTCTTTTTTTTTTTTTTTCTCTCGTGGTTTTTTCCTTTTGTTCTCATTTTCCTCTCCCGATATGATTCATAAGAAATGTGTTTTTAAAAATGAATGTGTGTGTATAACCTAAAAAAATTAAATAAAAACTAAAGTGATAAAAAAATAAAAATGACCCAGTCTTATCACTTTATATCTCTGATCACTGTAACCATGGGACAAGAGGAGGACGATGACCTAGTGAAGGAGAGTCAAAAGGATCAGTCAGACAGGTAGGAAGAGAATCCAGAGAGAACAGTATTATTAATCTACATCAGATAAATTATTTGTTACTCCATCATTGTTTTAAGACCCTGAGTGCTGAGGATAGGAATGGGCACAAAAAATCATTGCTACATTGCCAGTTGCTATGAATTGGATTCTTAATCCTGGTGATGGGTTTGACCTGACCCACTTCCAATCTGTCACCTTGTTCCTCTTAGGACCAAAGGCATAAGACAAGATTCAAAATAGAAAAGCAAAACTATCTGGGCCTCTTGGAGAGATTTAACCTATCCTTGGACCTTGACCTTCCTAATGCCATACTCTAGCCACCTGAGCTATTTGAAATGAGCTCATATAAATGTGAGCTCTTATTAGTCTTTAGTCATAGGACTAACCTGTCATGTTTAGCAGAAAGTGTTAAAACCCAATACACTGCTAAAAAGAAGACTCCTTAAAGAAGGGGCCAACATATGCATATGTACATATATACATGCTCTAGGAAGATAGTTTGGCCTTCCTTCCTTCCTTCCCTCCCTCCCTCCCTCCCTCCCTCCCTCCCTCCCTCCCTCCTTCCTTCCTTCCTTCCTTCCTTCCTTCCTTCCTTCCTTCCTTCCTTCCTTCCTTCCTTCCTTCCTTCCTTCCTTCCTTCCTTCCTTCCTTCCTTCCTTCCTTCCTTCCTTTCTCCCTTCCTTTCCTTCCTTCCTTTCTCAGAATGAGTTAGCTATTGTTTCTGTTTTGGCCAGAAACTCTGAGGGTCTTCACTTCCCAGACTGATTTTTTTTTTGACTAGGTAAAATAAACCATTTGCCTCATTTCTTTCCTAGCCTTAATCACTGAACAGGCAATTGCTTCAGTCAAACTGAGACTTGGGAAAGACCAGTCTCCCACTGCATCCAGAGCCATCTCCAGTTATCCTGATCTATATTTTGCTACCGGACCCAATGGCTCTGGAGGAGACAATGAGGCTGGTGACTTTTCACAGCCTTTCCTCACTTTAATACAATTCACTGGCAAGTCATGACATCACCTTCTTGATCATGATCCTCTTTGAGAATGAAGGACAAATAATTAACACATAATTCACCATTGTGATCCTGGTTTAGATTCTCATTATCTCTTACTTGAATGATTTTAATATACTTCTGACTGATCTCTCTTCAAATCATTCCCCACTGAAGCCTATTTTTTTATTTTATTTTTATTTTATTTTTTTGCTGAAGCAATTGAGGGTAAGTGACTTGCCCAGGATTACACATCTAGGAAGTTTCTGAAGTCACATTTGAACTCAGGTCCTCCTGACTTCAGGGCTTGGTGCTCTATCCACTACACCAATTACCTGTCCCCTAAGGAGGCCTCTTTAAAGCACAACTGTGTCTATAGCACTCTTCTCTTCAAAACTTTTTCAGTGTCTCCCTACTGCTGTTGGGAAAGGTACAAAGGTACTCAGTCTGGCACATAAAGCCTTCCACATTTGGGCTCTAACCTACTTTTTTCAGACTCATTTCTCCTTCCCCCCCACTTCATTCACTCTGTATTTGAGCTGGAATGTAGCTGCTCACCAAACCCACATGCCAAACCTCATCTCCTACATAACACTCTTTTGCAGTGATTATAATGATTGTTTCCTTTTCACATAAACTATTGAAATCCTACCTTCTCTTCAGATGCCACTTTCTCCATGAAGCCTTCCCTAATTCCCCTCTTAACAAAGTGATCTTCCTCCTCTTGAGTTTTTCTAGTGCAGTTTATCTGGGTCTCTTTTTTGCCTCTACCTTGTATCATAGTGATCTGTGCACATGGTATGTATGGTATAATGCAAAGCTTCTTAAATTGTGGGTTGAAACCCTCTATGGGGTTATGTCACTGAATGTGGGGGTTAAGAAAAAATTTGGCAGCAGTAAAAGATATCAAATATTCTGCCAAGACTTAATTTTTTATGTAAAAATAAACAAGCACATCAATCTTATTAGTATATAAATTTGCTTTCCTCTTTCATGAGTGATAAAATTATATGCATGCCAAAGAATTATTTTAATATAAATTTCTTTATGATTTATTTTCAATAAATATTTGATTTGTATATCTATTTTACATACTCATATTCCCAGGATTGTGTAAAAATTTCTCAGGTGAAAGGGGGTCATGAATGGAAAAAGTTAAAAAAGGCTCAGTATAGTTTATTTATATTGGATTTAAAGTCATGAAGACCTGGGTTCTGAATTCTTAGACATTTATTAGCTGGGACCCTGAGTAAGTCATTTAAACTCTTATCAGCCTTAGTTTCCTCATCTGTAAAATGAGGACATTGGACTTGATGACCTCTTTAAATCTATGATTGAATCACTGTCACTTCCCATTCCGTTAGATTGTAAATTCCTTGAGAAATGGAATTGCTTTATTTTTCCATTTCTTTTTTTTATTCCCAGTACTGTAACTTATAGAATCAAAAATTAAATAGTTCTGAGCTAGAGACAACAGAGTTTTCTAATATAAAATATGTTCACTTGTAAAAGAGATATTAGGAAGTATCTATGTTATTTTATGTCTTAGAAAGCTGCTTATCATGAATATCCTTTGTCCTGGGTCAACTTCAGATAAAGAAGGATGTACTAAGGAGCTGGAGCTGATGAGGCTAGCCAAAGTTTATAGATCTGGAATTTGAAGAATCTTTTCCAATTCTTGATGTCACTTATTTTATAGATGAGGAAGCTGAGACTCAGAGAGGTTAAGTAATTTGCCCAAGGTCACACCATACACAGGAAGAGACATTTGAGGTTATCCTCTCCAACCTTCCTATAAGAGGATGATGAAAATAAAGTATCTTGCCTAAAGTCACGCAGAAGGCATGTAATCATAGCTCTAGAAGGACCAACATTCTCATTTTATAGATGAAGAAATTGAGGCTAATGGAGATTGAGTATTTTGTTCAAGGTCACAAAAGTCATGTGACTCTAAGTTTACTGTACCACATTTTGATTAAAGCCTCATCACAGCAAGTCAAGTAGGGACCAAAAGCTAATCTATTCACTGTCTAAAGTACCTTTAACTTCATGATTAATATTGGAAAGGGTAACTACCAAAGTATCTTCCCATTGTGAAATTCTATGACTCATCTCATCCTAATTATTTGGTCCCCACCAGCCTGTGGCAGTAAGCTATGTGGATGCTGAATGAGGCATAGTATAAAGTAAACCCAAGCCATATGTTCCCCTACAAGCCTGAAACCCCCTCTGCCCACATGGAAGGATGGATGAAGTGACTCCCAGATATCAGATCCAATGAGATTCCTGCCCATACAATTTAAGGTTCTATGAAGAGAGGTGTCTATTTTCCATTAAGAGGCTGTGACTTACCTGGGTATTTATGATGCAGATAATCAACATCTGTGATGAAGCTATTGTATGGCAGGAGAAAGCCCACTCCAGCCAGTAGCATGGCAAAATAGATCCCATGGTACTGGTCATCGGGTTCTGGCTCCTCAGTCACTAAAACCCCAAACACATGAGAGAAAAAGTCAGATTCATAACCCAACTAAACTGATTCCTGGGGGAATGAGCAACTAACTGTACTAACAACAGTTGATGTTTATTCAGTATTTTGAAGTTTGCAAATTGCTCAACAGTTTTACCTCATTTGAACTGAATGTCAAATTTGTTTGGTTAACTTGTCAACACACAAAGAAAAATACAAGACATTTAGGAGACGCAGTAGATACAATGAGAACTAGATTCAGTCAGGAGAACCTGAATTCAAACTTCCTCAGAAATTTAGTAATTGTATGATCTTGGACAAGTCACTCAAATTCTCTGGACCTCAGTTTTTCTGTCTCTAAAATGGGGAAGGGCTTTGAACTTGATGGTATGTAGGAGCCCTGGCTCTAAATCTAGGGTTCTGCCATTTTAGTTGTGTAACTTTCTTCTTGGTTGGGCCCCTTTTTTTCTTTTTTGGTCAAATAAAGGCCCAGATGCCATATTGGACTAGAGGAGTTTGGAGGTCCATTTCAACTCCATCATCCTGTTTACATCAAGAAGACAGATGAGGATGTGTGTGTATATATGTAGACGAGGATAAATGTATACACATACATCCTGGCATAAGAATTCATAACTCTAGCACTCCTAGATTTTATAGCTGATTTGACTAGCTCATACCTATTATGTACCAAACTCTTTCCTATTTTTCCATAGGCAAGACACAAGAAGAATAAGATGTGGCTTTGATCTCAAGTCACAATCTAGTTGGAAAGAAAACCAATATACATGAAATAAGATAGTAGAAGACTAAATGTAATTGAACATTATATTATATAAGAGTTGGAAGAATTCAGAAAAGGAAATTGATGGAAGATTTGAGGAGGAGGTAGTTTTGGAAAATGGGTAGAATTAAGAGAAGTAGAGAATTGGGAAAGACAACATCTTTGGAGTCAGAGCACCTGAATTCAAATCCAAGTCTATTGTCACTTCTGTGCCTTGGTGCAAGTCACATGACCTCACAGATTCTCAATTTTCTCATTTGTAAAAGGAGATGGTTGAATTAGATGACTTAGGGGGAGGAGAGGGCATCCCTGATAAGTAGAGATGTATGTACCTTCATAAAACAAATGTGAATTATGGTTTTAAGGTTTGCATATCTTTTTAAAGTGCTTGTAATAGAAAGAGAAATAGATCTAAGTATAATTATTCCCATTTTGCAGATGAGAAAACTGAGGCTTGAAAATGTTAAGTGTATTGTTGCTGGTCATACAGCTAGTAAAAATCTAATACTAGATTCAAAGTCCAGCATCCTGACTTCCAACTCCAGCCCTCTATCCTCTCTTCCCTATATGCTGCATGAAATGATCTTGGTATATTCAGGAAAGAGCAAAGAGAAGAACATATATGCTGAGGGCTGAGGGAGAATAAAATAATTTGTCAGTTTCTTTGTTTCCACATCTATAAAATGAACATAATAATGGCTATCTATTCAAAGGTAGAGTGACAAGCTATAGAAAAAAGCTGCTACTGTGGGTCTGAAGTCTAAGCATCCATTTGACTTTGTGGTAGCCCACCGAGATTATTCCCTCATCCTCTACTTCATGGGAACTGTGTTATCCTAGAAATGATGAGCAAGGTTTCTCTATGAGTATAATTTTTATCCAGAGTCAAGGTTAGAATGACTTGTTAATCAATAATAGCCCCTGTACTTAGCAGGGAGTGTTTTATTATCCCAGACGTTGAATTCTTAGCCTATGAGAAAAGTCTTTCCCCAATAAGAGCATATGGTAATATCCCAATTGGGCATGCCCCAGTAAAAGTTGGGAAGTACTTGGGAGTAAGTGAAGGGCAGGAAGGGTCCCAGGTTGGGTAGTTGTGCAGCAGGATGTCCCCCTAGGGCTTGGCAGAAGATCAATAGTGCATCTGAGCTGAGAACTAAGGGATAAATATAGCTAGTATCCCAGAGTTCCCTTGGCGTAGACAAAGAGAGCAGCCAGGGTAAGCAGTGGGAAGCATAATTACCCCTCTGGTGATGTACAAAGGATCAAAGTTGCCTGGTATGAGGCAGCCAAGACCTGAACAACCATACTGAGCAACAGGCAGGAGGGCCAGGACTGATACTAAGTATGTAAACACAGCTGGCTCTCCCCTGGCCCAGTGGTTGGAACTGCCCACTTTTAAGGGAGCCCACTGACCAGGTAGGTGGTTTTCCCATTATTGTCTCTACAATGTCTTTATTCTCTGTTACTAAGGAGATCCTATCGTGGTGTCAAATAGTACAGATCTAAATAGGAAATGATCTCTACTGTCTCCCAAGAGCTCTCCAAAAGGCAACTAATTAAAACCTCCCAGCAGTTGAGCAAAGGAGGGATTTTTCCCCTTGTTTTTGCAGCAGGAGGAACTGAGGATTAAATATTTTGGAGGATAGAGGGAGCACTTGGGAACAGCCCAAAGACGGAAATGCAGATGGTTTAAAAGGGTTCAATTTGGTAGCAGCATCACTCTGTAAATAGCTAACATTTATACAGCATATATATATGCTATATAAGCATAGTATTTGGCACATACATAATATATATATCACTTGCACATACTATGTATACATGTATCATTTGTATATACAATGTATATATATATATCACTTATATGTGCTGTATATGTCACTTATATACTATGTATATATATTACTTATATATATTATATATACCTCACATTTTTACTATGTATATATATATGTCACTTATATATATATATTATATATACCACATATAAACTATGTGTATATATATTAAAACATATATACTATATGTATATGCCTATATAATCTATATATACTATGTGCTAAGTACTGTACAATTATTATCTCATTTAATCCTCACAGCCTTCAAGGTAAGTGCTATTATTGACCCCCATGAGAAAACTGAGGTATACAGGGGCTAAATGACTTGCCCAGCATCATGTAGATAGTAAGTATCTGTGGATGGATTTGAACTCGTCTTCCTGATTCCAGGCACAGAACTATACTCACTATACCACCTAGCTGCCCCATAAAAAGAGTATTTCCTTTTCTCCTAGAACACTAAAGATTACAAAGCACTTTTCCTCCAATAACCTGAGATTTAAAAAAAATCTTGTGAGATTGACAGTACAAGTTATATTATCCTCCATTTTACAAATGAAAAAACGGAGGCTCAAAGAGTCAGACTGTTAGAGTTGGGTTTTAAACCTAGGTCTTGGTTCCAAGCTCCAAGGTCTAAACACCCTCCTGGGAATTTTTGAAGACCTTAGAACAGGAGATAAAATAGTTAGAAGAACTCTGAGAAATTATCTAATCCAGACTCCTCATTTTAAAGATGAGGAAAGTAGAGGTGAGAATTTCTGTGACATGTCTCCAGTCTTTAAGTGGCAGATTCAAACCAAATTCCAAAATCCAAATTCGAACCCAGTGCTCAATACAGTGCCCCACACTATCTCCACATTGCCTTCTCTTGAGGTCAGGTGGGGTATATGCCACTGGCTACAATGACTAAACTATTGACCCTACTGAAAGCAGAAGGATGGGTTTACTGGCTTCCCAGATCCCTTTCAGTCCCAGGATTGTACGAGCTGCATTTAATATAGTTACACTCTCAGTACCATGGTAACACTTAGTATTTAAATAGCACTTTTCATTTAAGAATTCCAAAGCTTCATGCTTTTCTTTTTATTTTAGTCCTTTATTTTATTTTTGGTGAGAAGTTTCACACAACAGATACCAGTCACCATCTTCATCTTACACAAGCAGAGCCTGAGGTCTGAGGAAGTCACATGCCTGAGCCACAGGTCTTTAGAAAAGAAGTCAAAAGAGAAAACTTATAGAATCCAAATTCTCTTCCCATTCTCTAACCACTGGGAAGCCCTCCTCCAGGCCTGGAAGAATCAGACTTTTTTTACTCACTAAGTGCAGCAACTGAAATCCACCGAAGTATGCTCAGTCTAAGATGGGAGTCAAGAGAAAATCAAAGAATTTCATAGAATCAAAGGCTCCTAGAAGTTTAAAGGAATCATGAGGAGCCATTTAATTCATTCTCCTGTCTTAGGGCTTCACTAATCCATAGCAGTTGAGTTCCCTTTGATGATGTCAATTCTAACTACATTCCTAGCCCATTCTAGTCCAACCCTAACTCCACCCCTGAGCCTTTACTGGGAAGCCTAGAGAGCCCACTTCCCCATTATAATTATTACCTGGCTCCATAAAAGTCAGAACTCCTTTGGCCTGGTTCCCTTTGGCTTGGAGCTCCTCTTCTTCCAACTGGTAGCTGTCAAAACTGAAGCTCATCACCACGTTTCCTTCCGGTGTCACTCCTGGACTGAGCTCCTTGAAGTGCTCTCCCCCAACTGACCCCATGGCTACAGCCCTTTAAAAGAAAAAAAGGAGAATGGTGAGAAAAGCATATAATTCATTTTTTGTTATTAAATTTTGTTTTTCTAGTCGATGGAAATCCTCCTCTTTCCTACTCCCTCTACAATGATAAAGAAAAACAAAACAAAACCCTATAATAAACATGAATAGTCAAACAAAGCAAATTCCTATTTTGATCATGTCCAAAAAGTGATGCTTCAATCTACACTTGAATTCAATTCTCTATCTGGAGGTGCGTAGCATGTTTCATTATGAGTCCTTTGGAATTATGGCTGGTCACTGCACTGATTAGAAGTCCTAAGTTTTTCAAAGATGTTTGTCTTTACGATATTGTGATTGAACATATTTTCCTCCAGATTCTCCTCACTTCCATCCACATCAGTATATACAAGTCTTCCCATGTTTATCTGAAACCATTCTCTTGATCTTTTCTAACATCCTATCACATTTATAAACCATAAATCATTCAACCATTCCCCAATGGTGGGTACTTCCTTATTTTCCAATTCTTTGTCACTGAAAAAAAAGAGCTGTTAAGATATTGTTTATGAATATGGATCCTATTATCTTTCTTTGATTTTCTTGGCAGCATAGACCTAGTAGAATAATTTTAAAAATAACTTTTGGAGCATAGTTAGAAGCATAGAATTCTTTTTTTTTTTTTTTTTTTGGCAAGGCAACTGGGGTTGTCATTTGCCCAGGGTCACACAGCTAGTAAGTATTAAGTGTCTCAGTCTGGATTTGAACTCCGTTATGCCACCCAGCTGCCTCAGACATAAAGAGCTAGACAGGAGTCGTAGAATTCAGTCTATCCTCTAGCAATTTGACTAACTATGATAGATGATTGTCTATTTATTCTTTGACAATGCAAAGTCTCTTGAGGCAGTAAATGATAAAATGGCTAGAATGTTGAATTTAGAGTCAGTAAGACATATTCAAATCCTGCCTCAGAAATTGAATAACTATGTGACACTGGGGTCTCTCTGAGCCTCAGGTTCTTCATCTGTAAAATGTAAATAATAGTAGCATCAGATTATTGTGAGATTCAAATAAGATAAAATATGTAAGGTACTTCATAAACCATTAGAAATCTCATAAGCTTACTCCAGCCTGGAAAGACATAAACTGATGCTAAGTGAAGTGAGCAAAACTAAGAGAACATTGTGCATAGTAACAAGAAGATGTGATAATTAATTGTTGAGGACTACAGATAGTGGGGAAACTCTGGGTGATGTATAAGACCCTTCAGCCCAGAGGGAACCTGCTGATATCTGGTTCGGCTCCCCATCTCCCCTAAGGGCTTTCGGCTTTCCAGAGAAGTCAGGGGGCACAACAATCTGTGTTGTAATTAAAGCAGAGTGATAACAAGTGGCAAAGAGATAACTACATACAGTAGCAAATTGTTTATGTGGTCCCACATGTGCAGTATATAGTTAGTGTGTATATATTATCACTATAGATATATGTAAGGCGAGCAGGGTATATATTAGGGTATATAAGGCTATCAGAGAATATGGAATAAATAGCCTCCATGTTTGACCATCCATGTGAGTGTCGCCTCTTCACTCCTCTGGACCAAGGACTCAGGCTGGTACCGAGATCCTCCAGAGAACTAGTCCGGACACAATAATTAACTGTGATGGACTTGGCTCTTCTCAACAATATAATGATTCAAGGTAGTCTCAATAGACTTGGGATGGAAAGTATCATCTGCATCCAGAGAGAAAACTTTAGAGAATGAATGCGGATCAAAGCATAATATTTTCACCTTTTTTTCCCTTGTTTGTTTGCTTATTTTTTTTCTCATGGTCTTTTCCCTTTTGATCTGATTTTTCTTGCACAATATGAGAAATATGGAAATATGTTTAAAACAATTACCCCTATTTAATCTATGTCAGATCGCTTGCTGTCTTGGAGAGGGGAAGGTAAGGGAGAGAGGGAGAAAAATTTGGAACACAAAGATTTACAAAAAAATGAATGTTGAAAATTATTTCTACATGTATTTGGAAAAATAAAATATTAAAAAGAAATCTTATTTATTATGTAAATATTATCATTTGCCTCTCTGAATCATAATTTATTCACCTGTAAAATGAGAATTTAAAAAAAAAACCATCTTACTATTTAATAGGGAGTATGGTGACAGAAGTATTTTATTAATCTTAAAGCAAGAAACTAAACTTTTTCTGCCATTGAAAGTTGGGTTGCCTACAACACCAAGAAGTTAAAGAGCAGGCTCAGTCATTAATTATATTAACGTGAGAAATTATTGTTAATATTATTGTTGTTGTTTGTTGTTGTTCAATCATTTTAGTTGTGTCCAACTCTTCCTGACCCCATTTGGGATTTTCTTGGGAAAGATATTAAAATGGTTTAGCATCTCCTTCTATAAGTAATTTTACAGATGAGGAAATTGAAGCAAACAGGGTGAAGTGACTTGCCCAGGGTAACATAGCCAGTAACTATCTTAAGGCCAGATTTTTACTCAGGAAGATGAGTTTTCCTGGCTCTAGTCATTTTATCCACTGTGGTACCTAACTGCTACTGCCTTCTCCTTCTTTGCCTTCTCCAATTCTTAAAACTCCCTCCTCTTCTAATTTTAAAAATTCCTCAGGACAAGACATTACATTAGATCCTTTGGAAAATATGCTTCTGTATTCAATGACTTAGCAGGATCATGTTCTTTTGGCCTAACCTCACTTTCTTGTTACAAATGAAACCTTATTTCCCCTTTTCCTTGAGGGGACATAGGGAACACATTTCCCAGTCTAATTCAAGCTGACTCATCCTAACTACTGGATATGACTTTGTAAGCTCCAGCCTCCTCCATTCTCCCTTCCTATTACCAAGATGACCCTCATGTGTCAAAGGGGCCAATGGCTTGAGTTATCCAAAAAGCCAATTCCAACTCAGGAAGGAAGAGCCAGAGAAATAGGAGCCAATTCAATAAAAGACAAAGAGCATTGATTAAGCATCTATTATGTACAAGTTTGGTAAGACTAAGACAAAATAAAGAAGAATTTCTGCCCTCAAGGAGCTTACATTCTACCCCACATACCCCATAATTTGAAGAAAGGGGAGAAGAAGCACTAAGGGAACCAAGAAAAGATTTCTGTAAAATGTCCTGAAAGAGCTGAGGATTAAAGAAAACTAGGAATTCTAGGAAACAGAGATACCTAGAGAAATGATAGGTTTCTCTTAATTCTTTTCATTCTTCTTCAAGCAAAGGTTGTATGATCACTTATTGAGCGTGTTATAGTGGGTATTCCTTTCAGGTATGAGATGGATTAGATGGTTGTTGAGGATCCAGCATCAAAATTCTGTCATTTTATGATCTGTGAAGTAAGGAGTGAGTGCATTCCAGGCATGAAGGCAGAGTCTGGAAGATAAATGTTGCATGGAAGGAACAGCAAGAAGACCAATTTGTCTGGAACATGCAATCTGGGAAGAGAAAGTAGGGTGTATTTTGCTCAGACAGGTAAGCTTGAATCAGATTGGGAAGGCTTTTAGCTTTTAGTATGACATTTAAAAACAGAGGAGTTTGTATCTTAATTAGAAATAGCTGAAAGTATTTTGAATAGGGACAGACATTGTCTGACTTGTGTTTTAGGAAAATTATTTTAGCCACTATGTGGCAGATGGACTGGAGAAGTTAGAGACTAGAAACTGAGAGTCTCTTTAGAAGGTTGTTATAACAGTCCAGGTGAGAAGTGATGAAAGCCTGAACTAGGATGATGTCTCTGTGGTTGAAGGAAAAGAGACACATATGAGAGATGCTTTGGAGAGAAAATTGACAGATTTGTCAACTGTCTGGGTGGCAAGGAAGGATTTATGAAATAGAAAAGTAAACTTGAAAGACTTGGAGGATGGAGAAATAAGGAAGTTTGGCAAAGGGGCTTTATACATTTATAGGAAAGAAGATAATGAGTAATATTTTAGAAAGATGAAGTATGAGATGCCACAAGATATCCACTTGGAAATGTTTAACTGATGTTGTGACTAAGTCCAATTAAGGACTACTTAACTTCTAGAGAGACCAATGTAGCAATCTTAAATGTTTCCAGGAAGATATTTTAAAGTCAAGGATACTAAACCATTGTTTGATCTACAGCATAGAACCTTAGGTTTAGAGATCTCAGAAGTCACCCAGTTAATTTTTAAAGATGAGGAAACTGAGAGTGAATTGCCCAGGGTCACACAGCTAGTAAGTACAACAGGATTTGAAACCTGATTCCAAGTCCAGCATGTTATCAACAGTGTCACATAGCTCTCTCTTCTGATGACTGTCTAGCCTAATCTATTGTACTGGTCCACCCATGATATGGAGTAAAGAAAAGAATCCTTGTACCAATTTATGAACCAAGAAAAGAATCCATTGCACTGTATATACTCTTTTCCCCCAAAGAGACCCAAATCCAGTGAAAATATGGGCCTCTTCTCCTTTGAAAGTTTAGCTTAAAAAAAAAACACCTGACTTGGGACAAACAATGGAAAATAAAGATTTGGGAAATTGGCCATCCTGGACCCCAAAGGCATAAGAAGGCAGTATGGTATAATGGATAGAACATTGTTCTGGAATCAGAGGACCAGAGTTCGGATTATTTCTCTGATATTTATTACCTGTATTATCTTAGGTAAGTCAGTTAACTTTCTTGGGCCTCTTTTCTCATCTGTAAAATGAAGGAAAGAAGGCTAGATGGTCTCTGAGGTCCTTTTCAGCTTTAGAAATATGATCCTCTGGTCTGTAACTGAGAAAGACAATATAATTTACTAGAAAGAGCACTGGTTTCAGAGACAGAAAATCTAATTTCAAATCCTGCCTTGATGACTGAATAGGTTGAGTAAAAAATAACCTTTCTGGTTCCAGTCACCTCATCGAGAAAATAAAGGCATTGCACATATAATTCTTAAATTATTTTCCAACTATAAATTTATGCTTTTAAAATCATAATTATTTGTTAGCAGCTCTTGACCATTTCAGACCTGATTAATGATTCATTTCAGTATCTCCATCAGAGAACAAAGAGAGATAGAAAGTGAAACCCAAATCAGCAAATTTTAAAATGTGCAAATAATCCTAGTAGAGCCTATGTAGGACAGGGATGTTGAAGCTCTTAACTACAAAAGGTTTTAGAATTAGCTGTGAACTTTATTCTTCTTCGATATAATTGTCCCTCATTACCATGGACAGCTCTCTGAAAGGTAAAGTCCTTAAGGGTATAGACCATGTTTTATAAAGAGCAGAATGGACCTTAGAGATGATATAGTCCTCCTTCCTCCTTTTACCAAAGGGTAATAACTTGCCTATAGATGCAAAGTAACAGTGGGCAAAACCAGGACTGAAATTTGGCTGAGTCTTTTCACTTCAAGTCTAATGCTTTTTGCACCAAAATAAGCTTTCTCCTACATTGCTTAGTACAGGGACACCTCATTTATTCAACATTACTAGGGCCTGGGCTGTGCCACTTTACACCTTTAAGTGTCAAAGCTCTTGATTTTAATAATTTGTGATTGAAATCTTTTAAAAATGCATTATTCACTTCCCTGCCTTCTTAAACACAGGACCCAACATAATTCAACCTTTTCTTGAAGGCTCAGGATAATCACTATGAATATCAATGACTGTACTGTGCTATAACACAATGATCAGGGTTACTGAGGTAAGTCAGTTTTCCCTATATTTAGTGACTCTAACTCCTGGGCTTTTATTCCCCTTTCTGTCATATCATATGTGTATGTATATATACATATATGTATTGTATAGCTATGTATAAATACACACACATATATATTGACATATACCTATATTTATACACACATTTCTCTCCAACCTCCCCATAAAGCTGGCTGCTGTCAGTATGTCTTTCTCTAGCAGTCCCATTTCCTCTTCACATCTCTCTAATTTGCTGTTTCTAATCTCCTATGGGCCGGGAAGCCAGATCATGAAGTTTATAAAAACTAATTTAATTGCACATACAGTCAGATTCAGTTGCTGTGTTTTAGGTTTGCTAAACTGCTATTTTTTATCTTTTTTATTTTTCAGGCTCACAATGTAGGGAAATATTCAGAAGAAATAAATTTAAAAACAAATTATATTAAAATTAATTTTTAAAAGAGTAAATGGGTTTACATTGAGGGGTCTGAAGGTCTTTCCCATAAATAAAATTAATGAGCTTTATAATATTTATTTTTGCTTGGTCCAAGACCTTTTTTTCTCCCTTTCTCCCTGAATGTGTTGTAAAAATTGAGGCTTCAAGATAAGTGAAGTGCTACTATATTTCATGCCACTCCAAGCACAGTGCCCTATACTTGGTAGGTACTCAAGAAATACCTATTGATTGAATGTCATGAATTCATTGGGCTTTCCTCCTCAAGTTGTAAAGCCTTGAGCTAAAAGCACAACTGAATGGAAAACATGTCACTTGCGTACAATGTTACTGAGTTTTGACTCTTTTTAAAACTTCCACAAAGGCTGGAGAGAGTAAAGACACCCTAGCACTAGCTTCTATCCCACCCCTTCACTTTATCCAAGTAGACTATCAAGTCAACTTAACAAGCTGTCCTGAGAGTTAATACACTACACTTCTGAAGGAGGAAGGTGCTGGCCATAAGCCATCCCACCTTCTATATTGTTTGCAATGATGACCACAAATTTTTCCAAAAGAAATTCTCCCTGCAGAATAAGAATAACTCTATTGATAAAATGCTTTAAGACTTGAAAACTGTTGTACACACTAATTCGAGCCTCATAATAACTCTAAAGATAGGAACTATTATTGTTCTTATTTTATAGATGAAAACTGAGGCTCAGAGAATTTAAGTGACTTGTCCAGTGTCACATAGCAAGTAAAACTTGGAGGAGGAAGTAGCCGTAGCCACTACTCTACGTTGCTTCCCTCTAAAAAATAGAATAAATCTTTTTTTTTGGGGGGGTGCTTTGGGCTCTTTTCCCAGCCTGGTAAACCTTTTCAAAATAATTATTTTAAAAATTAATTAATGAAGGAAATACTAAATTTTGATAATTTAGTGGAAATAAAGTTGTAATTTTTTTCTCATCCATTATCATAGACTCCAGGTTAAAAACTTTTGTCCTAGAATACTAATGAATGAGAGGCTATCCAGAGATCCAGGCTCAGACACATTTCTGAGACTATGCTACTCTGCCCTCACCACAATCATCTCCAGTTCTATTTGTGTTGGTGCCCTGAGTCAAGGTCAGACCCAGAACTCCATGCCAAGAAGACCCTTTAGAAGAGGAGCGTTTGCTGGCTGGCTTAGATGGGATAATAGCATTAGCACCACTCAGCTCAGGGAACATAGGAAATAATAGGAGTTATTATGAACTCCAGATCCCTGAGTTCTTAGGCTGAACTTTCCTTTCAGTCTGTCTTCTCCTGTGAACAAGGATTATATCTTATTTTTTTTTTGCATCCCCCACAGTTCCCAACATGGTGTCTCCCACAGTGCAGACACTCAATATATTGACTGATATAAAACAGAGATTTCTATTTTTGGGGGAAGAAAAGTTGGATAGGGACCAATGGGAGGGTAATAAATGTTTTTGTTTGCCACCTGGGGTGGATGTGCACAGAATAGGATTGGGTCAAAGCCCATCAGAAACTAAATTAGAAGAAGGTGGCATATTTTTGGCTCTGGGAGACAAGCCGAGACATTGATCACCTCTCCTCTTTGCTTACTGTTCAGCCAAGAGCTTCCCCCTAGCAGCTTTTAATCTTGCCTTTCAAGTCAACCATTCCAGCTCCAGCTGTTTTTATTGCTCTCCTCTGCATTGCCTCCAACCCACCCTGAATCTTGGTTCTGAAGTCTCCAACATGGCTCTACCTCTTCCAGACACAAAGAAGAAAGCCTCTGTTCTTCCTCTCTGAGTCTCACCACCAGCATCTCAAAGGTAGACTGCTTCACACAGAGAAAATGCCAAGGGGGTGGCCCCTCCAGTTTATGAATTTAATGACCCAGGGAGTTCTAGAGTGAGTGAAGAGAAGCTGGCTAAAGGCAGGCAGGACTAGTATGCATCAAAGGCAGAAATATACTACTCTTTTCCCACTTTAAGATCATTGTTCTTAAGCATCACCTGGAGACAACTTAATATCACCTATAGGCCTAGATTGGGGGGGGGGGCAACCTAGGGCACAATCGACCAACTACCTTCTCTTTCTAAAAGCCTGCTCTATAAGCAGACACTAGCCTGTTGCCCCATTTTCTGGTGTACAGAGAGTCACATACTTTAGTTCCCCTGGAGACAGAAGCTTTCCCTAGATTTTCAGTCATCCTCACCCAGTTCAAACAAAGGCAGTTGAGCTTTTCCATGTAGAATGGCAAAGAACCACTTCAGGCTTGAAGTGCATTTTTCAGTTCTTCATAATAAGTGCTTTCAGAATAATAAAAAAAAGAAACAAAGAAGGCTGTCTGCTGTGTTCTGACAAGAGGTCTGGGATTGCAGATGGGAAGGGTTGTCTGAAGTCTGAAACTCAACACTAGTCAGCAACTAGAATTTTAGGGATGGACCAGGTAAGAAGATTCTAACTCAAGTTTCTATCGGAAAAACAACATTCATAATAGAATTAATATTATTGAAAGACCAATCCAGCTGACTGATGATGAAGCATATTTCCCTCCTTTAGGCAAACAGATGGTGGACTACATGTTTGAAATGTCACTTACACTACAGATACAATCAAATCATCAGCTTGTTTTGCTCAACTGTTTTTATTTGTTAAAATATAGGGGTTCAAGGTGGAGTTGACTATTGGGAAATGATAGAAATACTGGCAAAAAAATTTGATGAAATATTTAAATAAAAAATATTTTACCACTTGATTTGTTATCTTAACCACTGACATATTCCAAATTGGGCACCATTTTCCCTGAGATAGTTGAAGGAAATTTTATTTTTATTGACAATTCATAATAAACAATTATTTATCCAAGAGGTCCTCAAAATGTAGTCTGTGGAGAGTAAGGCATCTGGAGTCAGGGAAACCTGAGTTCAAATTCAGCCTCAAGCACTTTACTTGCTGGGTAGCTCTAGGCAAGTCACTTAACCTCTGTTTACCTTAGTTTCCTCATCTGTAAAATGGGGCTAATAATAGCATTTAACTCCTGGGATTGTTGTGAGTATCAAATGGGATCGTAATTGCAAGCACAGTTCCTGGCACATAGTAAGCATTAAATAAATGTTTGCTATTTCAGAGGATCCATGATGTCAAAACTATTCCTTTAACAGGACTAAGATGTTTTAATTTTTAATATGATAAATATTATTAGATAATTTTAGGTAATTAGGTAATTAGATAAAATAAAAATGTAATGTACCAGATGCAGCTCAAAGAAGATGCCAGAGAAACTATTGTTAAATTTTTAGTGTGAGCATTTATGGATTGAAAATTGGCAAAGAGCTATAAATCAAGACTTTATTTTTTTTATTTTGTTGACTAGACTTAAGAAAGTAGTGGAGAAAATGTTGGTGTGCAGATTAAGCTTTAAAACATTTCCCATGTACCTTTTCCCCCTTCTGAGGTGTTAAATATTTACCAGAACCCCCTTGGATATAACCTATATAAACAAAATCTCTTGGGCGGGGGGGGGGGTCATCTGCAATAAGTTTTAGGTGGGTAAAGGAATCTCAAGACCAAGAATTTTGAGAATCACTGATTAATCCTATGGAAAACTGTGATGACAGCTTTACTGTAGCTCTAGAAATCTACTTTCCCAATTTAGTACAAGGCCCAGGCCCATGTGGAACTTTTATGACTTTTGATGAATTAGCATCAATGTACTTAACACTAAATCATCACTATCATGTACAGATAAATTCCCCAAAAGAAGCACCATGAAAGTCACCAAGAAATGACAAGTCACTGGAATAATGAAGTCACCCGGCTTACTTCAAGAAGATCCAAACATCCTACTTCCAATTGGGCCAATTTGGTTTTGGTAGTAAGTGACCCAGTGGGGTTGTAATCTACAGGACGTTCCCTCTTGCCTTATATCTTACCCCCACAACTCTTCAGTAAATTTCAGAAGGATCCATTCAGAAAAGTTTCTAAGTCACAGAATTTCAATTTCAGCACACACCAGTGCCAAAGTCCTTAATTTTCTAGAATTTAGATCAAAGGGCTCTTAACCTGCGGTCTGTGTTCTCCCAAAGAGTTTGTGGATAGATTTGTGGAGAAGTTTCCTGTGCAATTAGGTAAGAAAATGTTACATCTTCATTTTCCCTAATGTTTAAATGAACACTAGCAATTTCTTCAAATATGTATATAAGGCAATAAACATAATTCTGAGAAAGGGTTCAGAAGTTTCACCAGACTGACAAGAGAGATCAAAGGCACAAAATATGTTTAGAACTCTGGGGTTACGGAAACCAGAGCTTGGGGGTCCTGAATCTGGGTCTTATTAAAAAAAAAAAAAAGGTGATCCAGCCTAAAGTAGAAAAGATTAAGTGAGACTGGCTAAATTTCAAGTAGGAGAAAGATATATAGAAATAGAATAGAGATAGAAACTAAAATTGTGATTTCATTAGTACATAAAGAATTAAATGGGGGGACAGCTTGGTGGCTCAGTGGATAGAGCACCAGCCCTGAATTCAGGAGGACCCAGGTTCAAATCTGGTCTCAGACACTTAACACTTCCTAGCTGTGTGACCCTGGGCAAGTCACTTAACCCCAGCCTCAAAAAAAAAAAAAAAAAAAAAAAAAGAATTAAATGGGTATCTCTATTAAATAATTACTATGTGTCAAGAACTGTTTGAAGCACAGGGCTTGCAGCTAAATCAAGAAGAGAGTTTCTTTTCCCTAGGATCCCCCACTCCAGTTAGGGAAGACAATATATGTCCACGAGTTCAGCTCCAAGGAAGAAGGAAAGACCCAGATAGCTTTCTGGTGCTAATACAAAGCCTTGGAGAGACTCAAGTGCTCCCACTGCAGCAAGGGGGGGGGGGCGTCCTAGTCCTTCAGCTTTTTTGGAGATAGGGGAGTGAGGTAGGGTCTAGTCCTTCAGCTGCATTAGGGGATCTAGTTCTTCAGTTGCAGGAGGGGTGGTCTAGTTCTTCTGCTATATCAGAAAGTCTGCTCCACATGAATGACCCACCATCTTTAAGGAGCCATATCAGCTCATGAGATGGTCACTGTCTGTATACAAAGGGATTGCTAGACACCCCTTTTTGTAGAGGCAAGGAACTGGGAACTGAGTGGATGCTCACCAGTTGGGGAATGGCTGAATAAGTCATGGCATGTGAATGTTATGCAATATATTGTTCTATAAGAAATGATCTGCAGGGGGCAGCTAGGTGGCACAGTGGATAGAGCCTCAGTCCTGAAGTCAGAAAGACCTGAGTTCAAATCTCCCCTCAGACACTTAACGTTTCCTAGCTGTGTGACCCTGGGCAAGTCACTTCAGCCCAATTGCCTCAGGCGAACAAAAAAGAATGGATAAAGAAATGATCTGTAGGATGATTTCAGAAAAGCCTGGAGAGACTTACATGAACTGATGCTAAGTGGAGTGAGTAGAACCAAAAGAACATTGTACACAGCAACAGCAAGATTATGTGAGGATCAATTCTGATTGATGTAGCTCTTTTCAGCAATTGATTCAGGGCAATTCCAATAGACTTGTAATGGAGAGAGCAATCTGCATTCAGAGAGAGGATTATGGTGACCTAGGATGGATCACAGCATAGTATTTTCACTTTTTTGTCGCTGTTTGCTTGCTTTTTGTTTTCTTTCTTATTTTCCTTTTTTTATCTGATTTTTCTTGTGCAGCATCATAATAATTGTAGAAATATGTATAGAAGAATTCCACGTTTAACATATATTGGATTACTTGTTAACTAGGGGAGGAAGTGGGGGAAGGGAGAAAAATTCAGAACACAAGGTTTTGCAAGAATGAATGTTGAAAACTGCATATAGTTTGAAAATAAATAGTTAAAAAGACTAAAAAAAACAAAGGGGTCACTACAAAAAGAGCAGGATCACAATCAAACACATTCTATCTTTACATAAGTCAGAATAAGAGAAGTGAGCGGGAGATGGAGTGGGCATGAAATGCAGGAGAAGTCTACTAATTATCATCTCATTTGGATCGTACAACAATTCTATAGGAGAGGGCATTATCCCCATTTTGCAGATAAATACACAGAGGCTCAGACAAGTGAATTGATCCTCCTGTAATCATAAAGTGACAGTGATGTAATAGATAGAGGGCTAAACTGGCAGTCAAGAAGACCTGAATTCAAATCTTATCTGTTGGTATTGGAGAACCTCATTTTAAATCCAAGTTTTGATACTTACAGCTCTGTGACCTTGGTTGAGTAAGTCCCTTTCCCTCAGATTTCTCATCTGTAAAATAGGGAGTTGTAGTATTTAATCTTTGAGGTCATTTCCAGCTCTAAATTCTAAGATTCTATGAAAACTTTGCCATCATCCTTTGAAAGTCCAGTCACAGAGTCATGAGATAATGCTACATGAGAGAAACTACTTTCCCCATTTCACCTCCATATAAGTTCTGTAAGAGGATTTCAGGGGAGCATTTGAGGCCATGCTGTTTTTCACTGAGCATCCTCTTTGGAGGATGGAACAGTTCCTATCCTGGGCATGAAGGCAAAAGGCATTTGACAAAGATGAGCTCCAGCCCTAACATAAATACCAAAGTCACCCTTGGTTTCTTTAGCTGAATGATGCAGCCCAGGCCAGGCTGAATTGATTTATGCTGGAAGAGCAGCAAAGAATGCAGATTTTGTTTGCCATATTTCAGTGCTTTGGTCTTTACTCTTCAGTGGGGAGAAGGGTGAGTTAAAAACTTGGGTCCAGCTTGATTTATTTGGTGTGCTTTCCCACAGAGCTGTATCCACACTGTCCAGCCAGTCCTCAAAATAGCATTTGCTAATGATAAACTAGCTCTTTTCAGGATAACTCAGGAGCACCCAGTATAACTTATATTGTTCTCAGCCACCCCTCCTCCACCTCTCTCCTACTCAATGCTGCCTTGAGTCTTAATGGGATTAGAAACTTCCAAACACTGGGATTCAGAGCTTTCCATGAGCCATTCATCTCTTTCACGCCTACAGTTCCTGTAGGAGATCTGCTCCCTCTGGACCTCCTAGCCCTACTTATAACTTTCCCCATCCATCATGGAAGTGAGTGTCTTGCCAGCCCAGCTCTTTGGGCGACATCTGTTGTCTTGAAGCCAGGCATTTGGAATGGAATGTGACGTCACTCTCCAAGACCTGATTTTGGCCCAGGTTCCTAAAGCCTGGGCTTCAACTCCTCCTCAAGGCAAAAAAGAAATTAAATCTAAGTAGAAAAGCCATTCTAGGAGATCTCTTTTCTGGGTGGGAACCTTATTAGTAGGTACAGATACTTTATCTCCTTAAAGAACCTACGGATCAGGGGTTCACGTTCTTAACCTGACATCCATGGATAAATTCGAAAGGATCTGTGAATGTGGATGGAGAAAAAATATCACATCTGTATTTTCTGACCTCTAACTTAAATTTAGCATTTCCTTCAATCATTAAATAAAACAAAATGCCAACATATTGTTATTCTAAGGAGGTCCGTATTTCTTCAGACTGTCAAAAGGATCCATGACAAAAAAAGGAAAAAAAAAAAAGGCCAATAACTTCTGTTATATATCAGGAGATCAGAGCTTTATATTTGGAAGGGACCTGAGAAGTCAGCTTTTACAATCATTTTACACATTTTTTTTAAAAGGGACTTGTCCAAGGTAACAAAAGTAATAAGTTGGAGGGGACAGGATTCGAACCTTTATTATAAGGTTTAGAGGCCCTCATCCCAGCCTATAAGAGGCCATGGGATTTAAAATTTGTCCTTCCCCACTAAGCACTTTTCCAAAGTCAAATACAAATTCCTCACTTTTTCTTCCCAGATTAAAAAGGAAGCGTTTCTTCTTTCAAGCAGGGAAGAGTCACGCTTTATTAACCTTTGCTAATTCCCTTCGACAGACTCCACCCTTTCCCATCCTTCATTCCCACCTCCATCCCCTCATCTCCCCACGCACAGGCTCACAGATGAAACAGCTTACACTCAAACCCCAAACAGCACAGGCGTCAGACTGAAAACATGGGAATCCCAAGCAAACTCTCATAGACAAAAAAAAAAAAAAAAAAAAAAAAAAGTAGCATTTGGTTTTCATGTGACCTACCAACTCCAGGCTAATGAAAAGCTAGTTTTCGCAGAGATTCGATCAGAGTTTAAACCTGTCATAATCCTCCCGCTCAACCTGGGAATAACAACTTTCCACAAGGTCTGGCCAATACACCTCTATAGTAAAGAAGAGCGCAGTGTATATCCCCTCGCTTGCCACTATGCAACACCCAGTGAAAAACTTAAGACAAAAACCACTATTTCCTAAGAGTTGAAAAGCCTGAAGGGTGGCTGAGGAGCTGGCAAGGGGCAGAGCGAGGGCAAGGGGAAGATGTCCAGTCCTAGCAAATATCTCTGAGGAAAAAAAAAAAAAAAAGCTGAAATTATTGAAGACTGATGAAATTAAAACAAGTAGTAAATTTAGCTGCTGACTCTGGGCTACCACTGGAGAAAAGAGCTACATTTTAAAAAGAAAAAGAGAGGGGAGGCTTTGTAGAAATGCTGGCTTGGGGGTGGGGTGGGATGAAAATAAATGGGCCTTCATATTCTTTCATTCACCCCTTTCTGCTTCCCTCACCCGTTTCTGTGTCCTGCCCTCTCAGTGCCCTTCAGGGCTGCCACAATTTCTTGCGCAGAGTTGGAAGGATGGCGAATGGAAAAATGCATGAGGCTATTAGCTCTGGAGAGGACGCTTCGAGACTGGTAATCTTGCTGGGCTGGGGGGTGGGGCAGGGACCCCCCTTTGACCTCCCCACTCATGCTGGCCACACTGCATTGAGACTAGATACCGGCCTGGTCAAATACCCGTTCTCGGAAGGAAGTAAGTGGTAAATTTGGCAAAGTATTACCTGTGGACCTCCCTGGGGAAAGTAGACTGATGGGTTGGTGAATTTCTTCTGGCAAGTCTTGTGTAAACCATCTCAGGTACGATGGCTTTCGGGAAGTCAACGAAGTGACCAAGCAGTCCCCTTTACTGCTCCCACCCCCAAGTTAGCTCCGAGGGAGCCCAACCCTTACAGAGATTAAACGTCGCTGTCTACCCGGCTAGACACCGGACTATTCTTCCCTCCCTTCCTCCCTCCTCCATCAGGGCTCCGGGGGGGGGAGGGGTGGCTGGAGTTGGGGGGGTGCCTCCATCCCTTGACACCGGAGGCTCTTCCTCCCCAGCCCACACACCAGCAGGGGGAGCCCCGGATACGCCCAGCTGGCATCTGGCCAGGACCTGGGATGGGGATGGGGAGGGTGGGGGGGGGCACTTTGTTTTAGTACCTATAAAGAGTCTGTATTATCCTAAACCGGGGGGTGGGAGGGAGAGGGACGAGAAGAGGGTAGCAATGGAGCGCCCAGAAATAGTCAGGGTCCCGGAACAGAACAATAGTTGAGGGTCATCATGGGTCAAGTCTCACATCTCCAGCCCCATATTTTCTGAGAGTCTGGCTCGCTCTGATTCAGACCCCTAGGGTTGGGGGGCCTTGAACCGATGTCCCCACAAGCTCCTTTAGGTCTGCTCAAAACCTAGTCCCTTCCGTCCGTCCCCTTCTTCTTCTATAAGGCTGTCCTTGGAGCCCAGCCGCCGCCACAGACAAAGGGCTCCAACAGGTTAGCCGCCTGTCGGTGTCGCTTACCTCGGGGCCGGGCTGAGGGGGTCGGCAGCCGCCGCCTGGGGGGTGTTGCAACTCCCCCCGACTCGTTCCCCTCCTCAGGCTTAACGCCGCCGTCGCTGCCGCCTCCCGGGAGCTCTCAGCCGGGCAGTCTGAGCCATACCCCAACCGCTGCCGCCGCCGCCGCCTCCCTGCGCCCCTCCGCCAGCTCCATGCAGCTAGCCCCAGGCTCCCCGCGATGCTCCCCGGCGGGGGAGGAGGGGTGAGGAAGCGGACTAGGACCCGGACTGGGGCTGGGGGCGGGGGGAGAACGCCTGAGCGTGCGCGCGTGTGTAGTGTGTGAGTGAATGTGTGAGAGACTCGCCGACGGACTGCACCGGCAGTGCCTCAGGTTCGCCCCTGCCTGCCTCCTCCTCTTCTCCAGCTCGCTCTCCTCCAATCTCTCCCTCTCTCGCCTCCCACCAACCCAGCGCCGGGAGCCTCGTCCCTCCCCTGTTCGTCCCACCGCGGTTTGCCCCCGCAGGTGGCTCCGCAGGAAAGCAGAGGCAGGCAGGACCCCGGGAACCCTGAAGTTGGGGTTACTACACCACACAGACATGGGGTGGGGCGGCCCTGGGGAGCCTGACGGTCACTCTCAGCGGGGACCTCTGTCGGGCATGCTCTCCAGCAGGCTGCCACCCCTGGGAGGGAGGGGCCCGGAGAGAAGCAGGCTCCGAGGAGGCCCTCCGTCTGTGCTACTCAAAAAGATGGGCTAGCTTCTAGTAATGTGGCCGCTTTTCCCTTCCTATCCGCCCTCCCGACCCTACCGCCCGCTCTCTTCCTCAGTCCGTGAAGCCCCCGAGGGAAAGAGTGACTCTACAGAACAGAGTGTACTTTCCCCCCATCCTCATCATCTCCCAGAACTGTCCTTAGACAGGTCAAATCTGGTTAAAACCAAGGCCAGGGATGAAGGGGGGAAAGTCACAATGATTTCCTCACACTTCAGCCCTTACTCCTTGCGAATTGACTTCCCATTCACTACTCAACTTGAAATCGTGCTCTCCAAGGTTGCCAAAGGTCTCCTAATGGCTAAATCCCATTGCCTGTTCTCAGTCCCCAGCCTCTCTGCAGAATGGTGGCTCACCACCATCACCTGCACTCCCTCCATCCTCATCCTCATGTTTTGGTGATGCTGCTGTTTGTTTTTCCTTATCCCAGAGCACCGTGACATCCCAGAGGTGGTACCATGACATGCAAGTGAATTGGATTTAAGTGCAAGGTCACCTGCCTCACTTTCCCCTCCAGAACTATCTGGGTCCAGTGCCAAGATATAGATCAAGGCCACCAGATTTGGCTTTGGATGAAATGGGAGACCTGGGCCTTTTTAAGCTAAGGTCTTCCACAGGTCTCAGTCTGACTGAGAGCACTCATTCAGTGATTAAGGCTAGGGATAATTTGAGGCAAAAAATCTTCTCTTTCACCTTGTCCCCCCCAAATATAAATAAACAAATGAATCTGAAGAGTGAGATCCTCAGGGTCAAAGCAGAAACGATTGCTGTTTACATTCAATCTGAGTCAATCGGGTCCAAAACAAGGATCATCTGGGGCTTAGCCTAGGACATATCGGTGACACTGCTTCCCTTCCCTCTCAGCATTTTTTTGTGACACTGCTGTCTTCTGGTTGTCCTCCTACCAGTCTTCTCCTCTTCAGAGTCATCATTCAGGTCCCCCAATGAGATGCCAGCTATAGAATTGCTGTTTCTCAGAGGTCTGTCCTTGATTCTTTTTTCTCTCTTCATTCTTTCTTGGTGATCCCATTAGCCCACAGAAAAGCCGAATCGAACCGTTTGGTGGGACCTTAGTAACTGTCTAGTCACCCACTCTTGAAAGAATCCCCATTATTACATACCCAATAAATGATTGTGCAGCCTCTGCCTTAAGACCTCTAATGAAGTAAAACTCAGCACCTAATAGCCCATTTTTCTTTCTACAATTCTAATCCTTAGGAAGAGCAGTAAAGTGTCAAAGTGGATAGTGTAGAGTCTGAAATTTAAAAAAAAAAAAAAAACTCATCCTTGAAACCAGCAGAAACAAGAGATCATTATACACTTCAACAACAATACTGTATGAGGATGTATTCTGATGGAAGTGGAAATCTTCAACATAGAGAAGAGCTAATCCAATTCCACTGATCAATGATGGACAGATTCAGCTACACCCAGAGAAGGAACACTGGGAAATGAGTGTAAACTGTTAGCATTATTATTTTTTTGTTTTTGTTTTTCTTCCCAGATTATTTTTACCTTCTGAAACAATTCTTCCTTTGCAACAATAACAACAACAAAATTTGGTTCTGTACATATATATTGTACCTAGGATATACTCTAAGATATTTAATATGTATAGGAATGCCTGCCATCTAGAGGAAGGGGTGGAGGGAAGAAGGGGAAAAATTCGGAACAGAAGGGAGTACAAGGGATAATGTAAAAAAAAAAAATTACCGATGCATATGTACTGTCAAAAAAATGTTATAATTATAAAAATTAAAAAAAAAAACCCTCATCTTCCTGAGTTCAAATCTAGCCTCAGATAGTAATTGTGTGATCCTAGGCAGCTCATTTTACCTTCTTTGTCTCAGTTTCCTCATCTGTAAAAAATGAGCTAGAGAAGGAAATGGCAAAGCATTTTAGTATCTTGCCAAGAAAAATCCCAAATGAAGTCATTAAGAGTTGAACATTAGGAACTTTCCTTTGACAATTTGCCTAAATTTACTCCTGCAATTTCCACTCATTGTTCTTGCTTCTGCCTTATGGGGTTTAAATCCAATAAGTCTTATCTTATATGTGGAATATGACAACACTTTAAATATTTGAACAAAGCTTGGTGACCCAGTGAAGTTTTCTTTTCTCTAAGCTAAAATGTCTTGGTTTCACCAACAGGAGGAATACAGAGAGGCTTGGAGAGACATCAACTGATGCTGAGTGAAATGAGCAGAACTAGGAGATCATTATACACTTCAACAATGATACTGTATGAGGATGTATTCTGATGGAAGTGGATATCTTCAGCATAGAGAAGAGCTAATCCAATTCCAATTGATCAATGATGGACAGAATCAGCTATACCCAGAGAAGGAACGCTGGGAAATGAGTGTAAACTGTTAGCTTTTTTTTGTTTTTCTCCCCAGGTTATTTTTACCTTCCGAATCCAATTCTTCCTTTGTAACAACAACAACAACAAAATTCGGTTCTGCACATATATATTGTACCTAGGATATACTATAACATATTTAACATGTATAAGATTGCCTGCCATCTAGGGGAGGGGGTGGAAGGAAGGAGGGGAAAAATTTGGAACAGAAGGAGTACAAGGAATAATGTTGTAAAAAATCCTATACATATGTACTCTTATTAAGTGGTTTTGTTATATCAACTATTGTAGTAAACACTGGGAATACAAATATGAGCAAAAAGGAAAGACAACTCCTGTCCTCAACTCCTATCCTTATTTTCTAACCAGGAAAAACAATACATAAAAGAAAGCTGAAGGTGGGAGTAGTGGGGAGAAGAGGAAGTACCCAGGTCAAAAGCACAATGGAGAAGTTTAAGGATTCCACTGAGTAGGGAAAAAATAGATGGTTGGTCTAACCATTCTCCTTAAATAAGGTTCGAGGAAGATCTCTCTACTCTTCAAGGCAAGGGGAAGAGCCCCAGGTACTGATAATGTTGTGAATTCCAGGATCCCAAGGAATAAATAACACAGTTTGCTATCTTTCCCTCTTCCTAACTTCTCAATCCCTATCAAGAGCAACATTATCCTTCTAATCATTTATATAGGGAACATCATGGTCACCTTCCTCCATTCACTGTTCCTCACTGCCTCAGTTGCCAAATCTTGTTGTTTCAACTTCCACAGCATCTTTCCCATTTGTGTCCTTCTCTGCACTCACAGAACTATCATCCCACTTCAGGCCCTTGTCATCTCTCTTTTGGACCATTAATTTGGACTTAATTGATCTCCTTTGCATTTAAATCTTTCCTTCCTCTAACCCTTCTTCCACACAGCAGATAAATTGATATTCCTAATGCATGAGTCTGATCATGTCACTCCCTTGGTTATAAAGTTTCAGTGGCTTTTCATTACCTCCAGTCAATCAGTAAACATTTATTAAGTGCCTACTGTGTGCTAGACACTGTGCTAAGTGCTGGGGGAGGGGGAAGGGGAAAAGAGAAGGGAGGAGAGGGGGGAGGAGAAGAACATATAAAGTCAAGTAAGAGCTTTTTTTATTCTGAGGAGCTAACAATTGAGTGGGTAAGAGAACCTTGAGTATGCTTAACATCTTATGTGTCATGGATCTCTTTGGCACTGTGGCTAGGCTTATATATTCCTTCTCAGAATAATGTTCTTAAATGTATAAAATAAAATACACAGGGTTACAAAGGAAATGACTAGGATCAAATACAAACTCTTCTGTTTGTCATCTAAAGCTCTTCCCAAACTAGCACAAACCTAGACAGACAAATTTCACATTGCATACCCTTTTACACTTTACACTCCTGCCAGTCTGGCTTACTTTATATAATCCCTACGTAGCTTGATATTTTTCATTGCTGTGCCCTTATTGTCCTTTCTCACTTTAGCCTTTCAAAATCCTTAGATTCTTTCAAAGTTCAGCTCACTGCTCACACAAGACTTTTCCTTATCTTCCCAGTATTAAGTGTTCCTCCAACTACTTTGTATAAATTTTATATTCATCTATCTATTTACATATTGTTTCCTCCAAGTAGAATGTAAGCTTCTTCAGGACAGGGGTAATTTTTGTGGTTGTATTTTGCGTCTGAATCCCTTATGCCTAGAACAATTCCTGGTTCATAATAATTAATTAAGCAAATTGAACTGAACTGATATTTATATATTTAGGTTCTCAGAGTACTTTGCATATACTATACATCCCATCATCTAGTATAGTAGCTGGAACTTTGTTGTTGTGGTGGTGGTTGTTATTCAGTTGTATTGGACTCTGTGATCTCATGGACCATGGCTCATCAATACTAGTTGTGGGGTATTCCTGGCAAAGATACTGGAGTAGTTTGCCATTTCCTTCTCCAGTGGATTAAGTAAACAGGTTAAATGACTTGTCCAGTATCACACAGCTAGTAAGGGTATGAGTTAGATTTGAACTTAGGAAAATAATAAATACTGGGTAACTTGATTATATTATCTCATGTGAGCTTCACAATAGCTCAATGAGCACTACAGACTGAAGTTGTTTGTCCTTCATTCTTGAAGAGGATTCTGACATCAAGGTGTTACCATGATGTGCAAGTGAGTTGGGTTTAAGTGAGGGAGGCCTGTGCAAAGTTATCAGCTTCACTTTTTCCTCCAGTGCCATGTGGGCCTGGTGGGAAGATATAGATTAGGACGACTGGATGTGTCCCTGAATGCAGTGAGAGACTTTGGTCTTTTTAAACTAAGGTCTTTATTTAATAAGTCTCAGTTTGATTGAGACAACAGACTGAGATATGGTGGAGCCAACTCATCCAAACCTGAGGGAGATGCTTATTAAATTTTTCATTGTAAACATTTACATCTCAGAAATTGCCAAACTAATTGCCAATAAATCAGGGTTTGATTTATTGTTTTGTTGATTTTCTAGACTTTAGAAAGGGATGGAAAAGTTGTTATTAATGTAGATTATTAAAAGTCTGCTGCACATTTTGGGGGAGCCAATTGTTAAACATTTACCAGAACATCCCAATTACATGTATTATTGTCTCTGCTTAACAAATGCAGTGACTGAGACTCAGGGAGTTTGAGTGATTTGCTGGTAGTCATATTACAACCCAATTCTTCTTAATTCTCAAATCACTTGCTATCCAGTGATAGCACTGTGATGCAAATGTGTCTCAGGGTTATATTATTTATTTTGGAACTGAACTGTTACTTCATTGTTGTAGGGAACTTCCAGTGACAAAATGGCTTCTCATACCTTCATCAGAGGAGCTGTACTCTATGAGCAAAGCATAATTGAATTAAATTAGAAAACACACACACACACACACACACACACACACACACACACACACACACACCAGCTGCAAAGTTAGAGAAGCCACTCCAAATGTTCATAGATAACTCTTTGCTGAGCATTCCAAGTTCATATTTGTGATCAGCCAGAGTCAGACACTCTAGAGCTCAACTTTAGCTTAGTGATGTCATTGTGGTCCTCTTCAAAAAAAGACAACAACCAATCAGATTATATTGTCATTGACTATTTTGTCTTGTATAGCTAACCTGTTCCACCTGATTCACCATATAGTGATTGATTCCACTTCTTAGAGAATACCAAGTGGTTTTCGTGACTGCTACTATATAATTGTTTTATGTTTTAAGTGTCTTTATGCCATCTTTATTGGAATTTTGTTTTCATTTATTCTTTTGATATTCTTGACATTTTATTCTTCCAGATGAATTGTGTTATTATTTTTTTTATTTGGCTGCAAATAGATTTAATATCTTTATCTGAAAAAAAAGAGAGAAAATGGCTTCTCTGCAACTTAACTCAGTCAACTAGCATTTATTAAGCATCTAGTATTTTTAATTAACCAATTAGTTAAATTTTAAATTTATTTCTAATTTTATAAAACATGTTCGTGGACAATTCTTCAAACATTAGCCCTTGCAAAACCCTGTGTTCCAATTCCCCCCTCCCCCACACCCTCCCTTAGAGGGAGGTGTCCAATATATGTTAAACATGGTAGAAATATATGTAAAATCCAATATATGCATACATATTTATACAATTATCCTGCGGTACAAGAGAAAAAAGGCACCTAGTATTAAAAACATTTATTAATCACCTGGTTTTAAGCACCAGCTAGCATTTATTAAGCACTTATCAGTATTCTTCCAAGAGCTAGGGATACAAAAGCAAAAACAAAGAATCATAGGAAGTTACTTAGGTCACTGAGATGCTAAGTGATTTGCCTAGAGCACACAGCTATTAAGTATCTTGGAGAAGAGTCAAATCTAGGTCTTTCAGACTCCAAGTTCAGCACCTCTTTTCCCTATTTCATACAGTCTCTTTATTCCTTCCTCCCTTTCTAGATCCCTCCACTTTCCTTCCTCCATTAATACAAGGAGACTTATAGAAAGTCAGATTTGAGTTTTGTTCCCACCTGGTTGAATTCATTTTGAACTTCCTTGGCTATGTCACCAAACCCCCAGCAACCTCATCATTGGGAAATCTCAATATCTAGCAAGATCACACCTAATGAGTATCTTCTGCCCCTCTGATTGAAGGGAGTGCTGTGAACTCTTCATCCTCCATTTAAGGAGAAGGACCAGGACAGACATCTATTTCATTCCCATCTGGCTGCACTCATTCAGGATTTCTTTGACTTCTCCACCATGACTCCAATCCAAGTAACCTTCAATCCCCTCCCTAACTTTTCATCTTTCTTTTATCTATTGTCTTCTCCCATCAGATTGTAAGTTTCTTGAGAGCAGGAACTGTCCTTTGTCTTTTTTATATCCTCAACTCTTAGGAATGTAATAAGTATTTAATAAATATTTATTGACTACCATAAAAGCATATGATATTAGAACTGGAAGGGACTCTGGGATTTCACAGCATCTAGTCCAATCCCCCACTCTTTACTGAAGTTAGAGAGGTTAAGAGATTTACCTAATATGATATAGGTGGGAAAATGACAAGTTCAGATTGGAACATGAGTTTTCTGATATCAGATCTGGTGTTCAATCCATTACACTGTCCTACTTCTAGACTAAGGGCAGCTAATGGCATAGAGGCTAAAGCACTGGATCTGGAGTCAGGTCATTTTAGTTCATTGTTTCAGCTGTGTTCGATTCTTTGAGACCTGATTTGGGATTATCTTGGCAAAGATACTGGAGTGATTTGCCATTTCTGTCTCCAGCCTATTTTTATAGATGAAGAAATTGAGGCAAACAGGGTGAAATGACTTGCCCAGGGTCACACAGCTAGTAAGTATCTGAGGTTAGATTTGAACTGAGGAAGATGTCTTCCTGATTCCAGGATCAGCTCTCTATCCACTGTACCACTTAGCTCCCTAAGAGCTCAGGAAGACCTGAATTCAAATGTGACTTCAGATACTTAATAGTTATATGACGCTGAGAAAGTCACTTAACCCTGTTTGCCTCAGTTTTCTCATCTGGAAAATGAGCTAGAGAAGGAAATGGCAAACCACTCCAGAATCTTTGCCAAGGAAAACCCCAAATGGGATCATAAAAAATCAGATACAATTGAAATGACTGAACAACAACAGCTTTTAGATTAGTCCAGCTTAGTCATTTTATAGACAGAGAAGCTGAGAACCAGAGATATGAAGCCTAAGAACGTGACTCAAATCACACAAGAAGTTTGCTAGCATTGGAATTCAGGGTCCCTTGAGCTTCCCCTCCCTCCAAAGACTTTTTCATCCCTCCTCCTATTTAAAAAAAATTTCAGATTTCAGATTCTTATGTTTTAACTTTTTCATTGGCACTTTCTAGAAGACTTTCATCAGAAAAAGAGATTGGAAACTGAGTTCATTCATGCATTTATTCAATAAAAAGTTATTTATGAAGTACCTACCAGACACTGTGGTAGGTAATGGGATTAACAAAGACAAACACGGAATAGTCCCCGGTCTTGAAGAGATTAGCTTCTATCTGTGTGGACAGCATGGGCATAGATAAATCCACAGAACCACAGGATCCTAAAATCATTATCATATCTACTAGCATTTATATAGCACCTTAAGGTTTACAAATACTTTCATTGCCTATGATTCTCACAATAACTCTATGAGCTAAGTGCTAAAATTACCCCCATTTTGCAGATAAGAAAATTGAGGTTGAGAGAGGCTAAGTGGCTTGGCCAACATCATATACTAGTAATAGAAGACAGGATTTGAATTGGGGTCTTCCTGACACCTGGTCCAGAACATAGTTACTGTGCCAGCTAGATGCCACATCTTCTCCTCTTCCTCCTTCTCCTCCTTTTCCTTCTTCTCTTCCTAATCCTCCTTCATCTTTTTTCTTCTTCCTTCTTTCTTTTTTCTTTTTCCTTCTTGTTCTTTCTTCTTCTTCTTAATTAAGTATTTTATGTTTTCCCAGTCATATGTCAAAACAATTTTTAAGATTCATTTTCAAAATTTTGAGTTCTACATTATTTTCCTTCCCACCTCTTCTCACTGAGAATGCAAGCAGTTTGTTATAGGATATACAGGTGTAGTCATGCAAAACATTTCCTTAACAGTCATGTTGTGAAGTAAAATATAGATTTAAAAACTCTAAAACCCTCAAGAAAAAGAAAATTAAAAAAAAGTTTGCTTCAATCTGCATTCAGACACTGACAGTTCTTTCTCTGGATATGAATAAATAACATTTTTCATCATAATTCCTTCAGGATTGTCTTGGATCATTGTATTGCTGAGAATAGTTATGCCATGCACAGCTGATCATCTTACAATATCGTGGTTACTTTATTTGCAGTACATTTCACTTTGCATCAACTTATGGAAGTCTTCTCAGGTTTTTCTGAGAACACCTTGCTTATTATTTCTAATAGCAAAATAGTATCCCATCATAATCACATACCATAATTTATTCAACCAATCCTCAGTCAATGGGCCTCTCCTTAATTTCCAATTCTTTGCTCCAGAAAAAAAGCTGCTATAAATATTGTTTAACAATGTACATCCTTTTACTTTTTAAAAAATTTCTTTTGGTATACAGATTTAGTAATGGTATTTCTAGGTCAAAGGGGTAGTATGGTTTTACAGCCTGTTAGCCATAGTTGCAAATTGCTCTATAAAATGTAGAAACAATTCACAACTCTACCAACTGTGTATATACAATGCCTTATATTTCCCATATCACCTGCATCTTTTGTTATTATTGATCAAGATTCTTAACTTTTTTTATGTTATGGATATCTCTGCCATTCTGATGATGCCTATGGAATCAAATAATGCTTTACAAAGTATAAAATAAAATTTATATGATTACAAAGGAAACCAATTATGTGAAATACAGTTATCAAAACACATTTTAAAATAAGATTATAGGCCCCATTTAATAAGTCCCAATCTAGATCACATATTTAGAGCTGGAAAGAACCTCAGAGGTTATCTAGTCTCACCAGTTCATTCTTCAGATAAAGAAACTCTCGATTGGAGAGCTTAAATTACTTTCTCAAGGTTATATACGTAGTGTAATTCTGGTAGAGTCAGAATTCAAATAGAATTTAAATGCAGTTCCTATGATTCCAAATTCAATCTCTCCTTTCTCTCTTTCTCTTTCTCTCTCTGTCTCTCTTTCCCTCACTCCCCCTTCTCCCTGTCTTTGTCTCTTTGTCTCTCTATCTCTGTCTCTCTTTCTCTGCCCTCTCTCTCTGTCTCTCAGGTGTGTGTCTGTCCCTTTTCTCTTCTCTCTGTCTTTCTTTATCTCTGCATCTCTCTCCTCTGTCTCTTTTTCTTTTGGTATCTGTGTATCTCTGAACACACACACATGCATATTTTTCTCTCTTCTTCCTTTCTCTTTCTAGAGATGTATCAATATTTTTCTCTCTCTCCACACAAACACATATATAAATATACACACACAGATATATACATAGAAATATATGCATCTGTACAAAATACATACATGTACTTATATTCTGCAAGGAAATTTTAGTGGTAGCATGGAGAGCAGTGGTAACTGGGAGGATCAGAATAAAGCTCATTAAAGCTGATCTGCCTACCCAAAGCTGGGAAGATGGAAGCTATGCTGTCACAAGAGCAAGAGAGGAAATGGGCAGGTGGGTATGATGTGGAGTGTTACTGGACAGCTTGGAGTGGAAGGAAAGGAATGTGCAGGGAGAGGCTACCCTAGCAAATTGAGGTCCAGCAAAAGAATCAGAGATGGAAATAAACAGAGAGAGAGAGGGGGGAGAAGGAAAGAGAAAGGGAGGGAAGGAGAGAGACAGAGAAAGACAAACAGAGACAGAGAGAGTGAGAGAGAGAGTGAGAGGGAGAGAGAGAGAGAGAGAGAGAGAGAGAGAGAGAGAGAGAGAGAGAGAGAGAGAGAGAGAGAGAGAGAGAGAAGGAGAGAGAGAGAGAGAGAGAGAGGTGGCTGATCAGCAGAACATAGCTCCAAAAAGTAGATTTCTCAATGTTTGCTTTTTTCCTTCCTGAAATAGATAGCTTTGCCTAAAGTCTTGGTGGAGGAGAGGGGTATCCATCATCAGTATTCTATTCCTCAGTTCCTTCTTCAGCCTAGACAACAAAATCCTTAAGAACTGTCCATCCCCTTGAAGCTAGAAAGTCTTCTCATTTCCCAGACAAAGGCCTTTTAAAAATCACTTACCTTGCTGCTCACTGACCTTGCCTTCAGATTTGCATGAAGTCAACAAGAGTAAAACCATAGGCTTACTCAAACCGTAAGCTTCTGATGAGTGGGGAAGGTGTGGGTGTGTGTAGAAAGGTTTTTTCCCTCGAAGTCACAAGCCAACAGTGATCTTTCCCTATCTCTAGCTTTGCTTAGCTGTCTGGCTCCTTCCAAAGCATGCAAATTTATTCTCCTGGGTTCAGTCCCAGCCTCTGGCTTTCCCAAGAAGTTAATTCTCTGTCAGGGACAGCTCACCAAGGAGAAGGGGTCCGTTGCTCTGTCTAATGTAATTATACTTCACACAAGGCAATAAAACAGGGTCTTTTTTTTTTTTTTAATGCTTTAATAAGCCATGTGCTTTGGGGAGCTGGAACCACGACCTTTTCTCCACCTCCCAGGGAGATGTGGGGAGGGTGAGTGGGAATGTTAGGGTTCTTGCACCAGCAGGAAAAGGGGCTCAGAGGTTACTCTGATGGCTCTCCCTCTCTCTATACTCCTACTCCAAAGGACAGTAAATAAACCTGAAACAGAGGCTGAATAGTATGAAAGGTATATGGACTTTTGAATTTTCTAAACAAAAACAAATAAATAAACAAAATCCAAATCTTAGATGGCCTAAAAAGTCACCTTTCCTCCTCCCTTCCAATTTCATGTCCTTTCAAACTATCCCCCCTCCCCAAGCTGCAATTGTCTTCCCCTCACACCCTCCAGCAACCTCCTCCTCTGTCCTTACACCACCACCCCCTTTCTCTCCCTGCTTGAAAAAAAGATTTCTATCTCCCCTGTACAATTTAAAAGCTCTGCTAAAGGAACAGGACAGAGGGTGATTACTGGAGCCTGGCAGGGCTCCCATGGACATAATATGTTCCTTTTGTTTTTAGAAGCCAAATAAGATGGAACTAAGTGAGCTTTAACCCAGAGGCTTCTAGCTTAGTGGATACACAAGACAACACACAAGGGTTGAAGGACTTCAGTTTTCTAGTTTTTTTGAGGGGAGTTTATTTTATTGCTATTCTTTGCTTTTTAAAAATGTAAATATTGCTTCCCAGTGATATTTTTCCCCTATAGAATGCTCCATTCTAAAAAAAAATTTTTTTTCAAAATAAATCAACATATTAATCATGTCTAAAAATGTCTGACTGGTTTCTCCCTCTAGTTCATTACTGTTTTGCCAAGAACTGGGAGACAAGTAATAGTCCTTTTAAATCAAGAAGGGTCACTTTACTGATCAGAAGTTTGGAGTCTTTAATTGTTGTTTGTTTTACATGTTCAATCTTGTCTTTTACATTATTGAGATCATGGGCAAATTGTTCTGGGTCTGCTAATTTCACTCTGCATTGGTTCATATAAGTCTTCCTGGATATCCTTCATAATTACTATTTTCATAACCCATTTTACAGTAATATTCTATTATGTTTGTATATTAGTTTTTGTTTAGCCATTCCTGATCTATTGCTACTTTTCCTTCCTTATTACTATAAAAGAGCTTTCCAGTTATTTTGGGTTTTTTTTTTTAACTTATCCAGAGGGGCAGGAGACTTGGAAATTTGCTCCAAAGGTCTCTCAAGATTGAGCATCATTTGATCAATTCTGATGGACATGATTTTTTCCAACAATGAAATAATTCATATTAGTTCCAATAATCTTGTGATGAAAAGAGCCATCTACACCCAGATACCCAGATAGAGGACTATGGGAACTGAGTGTGGATCACAACATAGCATTTTCACTCTTTCTGTTGTTGTTTGCTTACATTTTGTTTTCTTTCTCAGTTTTTTTTCCTTCTTGATCTGATTTTTCTTGTGCAGCAAGATAACTATATAAATATGTATACATATATTGGATTTAATATATATTTTAACATATTTAACATGTATTGGATTACCTGCCATCTAGGGGATGGGGTGGGAAGGAAGGGAAAATTTGGAATAGAAAGTTTTGCAAGGGTCAGTGTTGAAAAATTACCCATGCATATGTTTTGTAAATAAAAAGCTTTAATTTAAAAAATACAAATAATTTTTTTTTAAATAAAAAGATTGAGCATCATTTTTCCAGATCCACTCCAGTTCTGTGAGGAACCAATGGGAACTCTGGATTGTTGGCTGGGTTTCAGTGTCTCTAATGTGATATACACTTGTTTACCATTTTGGAGTCTATGAAGCATTTCCATATATATATATATATATATATTTGGGGAGGGAGGGAACATTTAATAAGCACCTACGATGTGCTAAGGCCTTTATAAATATTATCTCATTTGTCTCTTGCAACAACTCTGTGAGGTAGGTGCTATTATTACACCTCCCCTTCCCCCCTTTACAGTTGAGTAACTTGAGGCAGACAGAAGTTAAATGAATTGTCCAGAGTCACAGAGGTAGGAAATATAAATTTGAATTAAGATTTTTCTGATTTTAGGCTGAATATTTAACTGTCATGCTACCTAGCTGTCTCTTTTGAGCTTCATTTGATCTTTGTAATAACCCTGAGAGATAGGCAAGGCAGGTATTATTGTCCTATTTTACAAATGAAGAAACCATTAGTCAAAGAATTTTGAAAAGATTTACTAAATGCCTAGTATGTACCAGCTACAGGGCAAGGTTCTGGGGTACAGAGAAAAAAGCCAAATAGTCCCTTTCTTAAAGGAGTTTACATTCAAACAAGGGATACATTTACATCTATAAATAAATATGGAACAGTCAGGTTTGGCAGTGGATAGAATGGTGGATCTAGAGTCAGGAGGATCCGAATTCAAATATGACCTCAGACACTTGCTAGTTGTATTACCCTGGACAAGTCACTTAACTATTTGCCTCAGTTTCCTCATCTGTAAGATGAGTTCGAGAATAAAATGGCAAACCACTCTAAGAAAACCCCAAAAGGGATCAGGAAGAGTTGGACATGGCTGAAAAAAAATAACAATTAAATAAGATACAAACACAAACAAAGTGTATTGGGATATGACTAATTTCCATACTTTGGAAATCAGGTTATAAAAGTAAACATAAAGTCATTTTAAGGGGGGTGAAGAAGGGAAGTCAGCCCTAATACCTGTCGATATTAAAGACTCAAATAGAAGAAGTCACTTGAACTAAACTTTGAAGAAAGGGATTCCAAGGGCATTCTAGACATGAGAAACAGCTTGGGCAAAGGTAAGGAGATGGAAAATAGAATAATGTATATGGGAAATAGCAAAATAGAGCAATTTGGCTGGAGCATAGGTTAAGCAAAGGATAGCAATGTATAAAAATATGCCTAGAAAGCTAAGTTAGAACCAGATTAGGAAGGATTTTAATTTCCAGACAGAGGCAAGTGTACGATTATAGGTGCAATAGGGAGCCACTAGGACTTTTTTGAGCAGTGGGGTGATGTGATTAGAACCAAGTTTCAGGAAGTCCCATTGTCAGCTCTGTATAGCATTGGAATAGAAATGACTGGAGGCAGAGAGATTAATCATTGTAGGAGGCTATGGCAGTAGTCAAGCAATAAAGAGAAAAAGACAGATGCCAGAGATGCTATGGAGGTGGAACTGACAATGTTTGGCAACTAATCAGTTATGTGGTATGAGTGAGAGGAAGAGGTTGTGAACAATAGTCCCTTCAGCAGAAAGAGAGGTTAGGAAGAGGGAGTGGTTTTAAGGGAAAGATAGTGAATTTTATTTTGAACATGTTGAGTTTGAGATGGCTATGGGACAAGTGTTTGGTCTACTGGTTCAGCAGATAGTTGGGGATAATGAACTAGAAGTTAGGAGGATGACTAGATTAGATAAAGATATATGGGAGTCACCTGAACAGATATGATAAATACAACTATGGAAGAGGAAGAGAAGGCCCAGGACAAAGCTTTGAGGTACATCCACAGGTAATTGGGGGGGCATTTATAGTTATTCAGCAAAGAGAAGAGGAGAGGAGAGAAAGAGAAAGAGAAAAACAAAGAAAAAGGAAAATGGAAATAAAGAGGGATGGAGGGGGGAAGAAATAAGAGAAGAGAAAGAGAGAAAGAAAGAGCGAACTAAAGAGAAGATAAGGAAAGGGGAGGGAGAGAGCAAAAATTAAAAAGAGAAGAGGAAAAAGGGGAAAAGAGAAAGAGAAGTGCAGAAGAGAATTGAAAGAGAAGGGAGGAAGAGAGAATAGAAGAGAAGGTAAAGAGAGAGAGACACACAAAGAGAGACAGAAAGAGAATGACAAAGTTCCTGATCCAATTTTATTTGTAAGCCCAGGGCTTTCCACTATACCACACTAATTTCTCATGCCCACCTGTGAAAGGCACCTAAATTTTATAACCACATTTATCTATTATGCATTATAAAAAAGAATTAGATTTGGATTAGGGGGCCTGGATTTAAAACCTTTCCTTTCCTTTCCTTGTCATAGTGAGTTACTTGACCTCTCTGGTTCTCAGTTTCTTCTGAAATAGGCTTGTATTCCAAAGTGGGATCTTTCACTTCTAAATCTACTATCCCATGATGCTATAACACAATCTCTGATCCAATTATATGTAGTTAGGTCAACAGAATTGAGAATCGTTATTCTGTAATATTAGAAAAATTTCCTCTGATTATATTTATCTTGAAAGTCCATAGACCTAAATGTCATGATGCAGGAAAAAGGGATAAAAATAATAAAACACCAGTTGGTGCTGGGGGAACTGGATCTGTGATTTTTTTAGGATAGGAAATTTCTTCTCTGCCTCCAAGTTGAACCTTAATGTTTTCATTTGTCAAATGAGGAAAAAAATGTCTGTGCTATCCATAGTATGTCATATGACTGTTGTGAAATTCAAATTAGGTAATGTATGGAAAGTACTGCCATGCACAGACACACACACACACACACACACACACACACACACACACACACACACACACAATGTGTTGGTCCACACTCATGATTTTCTTCCTTTAGGTAACTTTCAATTTGGAAACTATCTTTACCAATGCAGATTTATTTTCACTAGGTAACTCCCAGTGTGGAAACTCCTTCTACCAATGCAATTTCCTTCTTTTAGGTAACTTCCAGTCTGGAAACTCTCTGCATCAATGTAGATCAGTAATTCATTTGTAATTTTCATTGTTAAGAGAGTGACTTGAAAGGTTAAGCGAGTGGCCCAGAATCACACAACTATCCTTTCCACATCTTCCTGAATCCTAGTCTGGCCTTTTCTCCATCGTAGAAGATGGTGCAATGATTGATGCATTGTGTGAATGCATTGTTAGAAGGTTAAATTTTGTCTTAAGTGTACTGGGTTGTCAAGGAGGAAGACCGAGTATATTCTAAACAATGGCGGTACTGTTAGAATCAAAGTGTGGTCATCCATAGGGATGTCCTTGAAAAGGAAAGCATTCATTTGGATCATAAAATTCTGCCACGTTTGTTCAAAGAAAACAAAGACAAAGTGACAGTGTCTCATGTTATTTATAGTTATGTCTCATATTTTAACAACAACAAAGAAGGACACGACTGCTGTCAATACTTCTTTAACAACAAGATGTTCATGATGCTGGTGATAGAAATAGTGTCTATTTCTTTTCGTTTGGGAAATAAATTACAAAATCACTTTCTCAATCCAACCACCTCCAAATTTTCCCAACCATTCAAAACAGAATAGAAATGATTCTGGTTTATCGCCTCATTTTCCTCCTTTTGTTTGATTGCACAGTACCTAAGAGGAATACTCCAAAGGACACAAAAGGAATATCACCTATTTATTTATGCAATTTATTGAATTGCTATGGGACATGGTAAAATTCACAATAATGGAAGGAAAGAGCTATAGCTAAATGACTACAGAATGGGAGAAATTGAGGGGACTTCAGAGAATGCCTAGTTCGCAAGCTTATTTTACAGGGAGGAAACCAAAGTTCCAAAAGGGAAACTTACTAACCTGGGGTCACATGGTAAAATAAATTCTATACCAAATCCACTGGGAAAGACAAACAGGACTTTGCCCCAGGGGATGGAAATTTAGAAGGTGGTCAAAGCAGTTGAACTTCCTCAGCAGGCTTAATCAAATAAATTAAGCACTTAGTAAAAATAAATAGTTGAAATAGGAAGCTACAGATGGAACTCACTCTTTCTTTTGTTTGTTCTCCAGCACAAGCAGCCTCATCATAGGTAAGGTCTACCTTAACCTGGGTTCATCCTGCTTCCTCACCAGAAATCATCCCATTTGTAGTTTTCAGGTGTCCCAGAGCCTTCATTTAATGATACAATATTTTGTGGTCTTTGCCTTGCCTAGCAGAGTGCTCTTCTCCCATGAATTTTTATGTCATAACTTCTGAGGCTTTTTCCTATTCCCAAAAGAATTTTTCCTTAAGAAATAGCTTTTGGAGTGGCTATTCTTCTTCTTGACCTAGGTTTCAGGTTGGTAGTTATTGTTCTGTTCAGGATTAGGACCCAAGTCTGCTTAATTCCCATCGCAGTAAACTTTTCACTGGGTCATTAATATCATAAATTATAGCTCTTGAGCATATGAAGAAATATGCTATCTGCATCCAGAGAAAAGAACTGATAAATAGAAGTATATGTAGAATAATTTTACATATATATGCCTTTTTGCATCTAATGGTAGAAGGGAGAAGGAAAAAAAGAAATTTACATAATAATTTTGTTGTATATTGAAAGAAACAGCAAGTTGTATATAGTAGATTTGTAATTTCATATGCAGTCATTTTTTTATTGTGGTATGTTATGGAAATGCTTTTTTATTCCATAAATTAAAAATGAAATAAAATGTAAAAATTTATAGCTCTTGTGAACTAATTAATGCTCAAGTACATAAATACTCAAGAGCACTGTAACCACACCATTTCCCAGAGAATGCCATGCAGGAAATCTGAATTCAATCCAGACCAAAATCTCAGCAACCTCCAGAGGTCATTTAATCAACTTGTTCTCAGCTATGTCTCCTAGTAGTCTGGCACCCATGCTTGCTCAAATTTGTATCCTCATCAATAGGCAAATGTCTTGAACCACAAGGTCATTTATTATTCAATAATATTTGCTGAAAGAATAAATGGTACATCTGAATGAGGGGAGGCTAGAAATTCTACAAGGTGGTGGGAGATCTAGAAGGAGTTCATTCTACATATGGGGGGCAGCCTATGCAAGAGGCAGAAAGTGAAATGTTCTAGAAAGACATTGCAAATAGTTCCATTTGATTAGATTGGAGAATTTGTGAAGGGCAGTAATTAAAATAAAACTAGGTGAGAGACAGTTTATGGGAGGCTTTAAATAATCTCTAAGAATGGGAAGATGGAAATTGTGCTAAGTCACATAGGTTCCCAAGTGCTACAAAAACACTTCATTGGAGGTTAGAGATGTACCACTCTATGAGTGATAGAGAAACCTTGAGACTACCCCATCCAATCCAGGAATCTACAGTGTCCTCTAGAGAGCTGCAAAGATCCTGGGATAGACAAGCTGCCAAGAACAAAATACAGAGTGCTGAGCACAGGTAGCTACTTGCCAAGGAGCTTTCAAGGCAGGTCCAGTGCTCCCTGTCTGAGCTCCAAATTGCCTGAACCAAGCCCTAGTGTACTGTGATGGGGGAGGAATGGGTGAGAGGTTCTTTATGGGAAATTCAGAGCATTACTCCATGCCCAAGAAGAAGAGGGGCCACGTTTCCCTCAAATCTATGATTGGTTACTTAAATCCAGCTCATAAAGAAGCAGAACCTGAGACCGGCTACATTCCAAACAGTGTCCAAACCTAGTCCTGTTCTAGCAGAGAGCACAGTCTTGGAACATTCAGGAAGGATCAAGTGGGCCACCAATGGCTTTAGCCAAGCTGTGGGAGAGATATACTAGATAAAATCCAAATGCAGCAGTCCCTGAATTCTGTGGTGGGACAGTAACTCTTGAGCCAAGAGCAAGGGTTAGAGTTGGACCTTAGAGCAGAGTCCCAGAGCTCTGTAATAAGAAGGATCCCCATATTCCTTAGGATCAGGTAAGCCCTACTGATAGCATTCAGTTGCAGAATTTGATCTAAGCATATTCTCCATCTTGAGCAAACTAAGGAAACCTTTTGAGACTATGAGAAAATATCTTAGTTTGAGAGATACCCAGATGTAAACCCAAAAGAGAATGTCAACCCTATAACAAATGGAGGTAAAATCTCAGTGAATATATTGTACTTAATTTATATTTTAACATATTTAACATGTATTGGTCAACCTTCCATCATCTGGGGGAAGGGATGGGGGAAAGGAGGGGAAAAGTTGCAACAAAAGGTTTTGCAATTGTCAATGCTGAAAAATTACCCATGCATATATCTTGTAAATAAAAAGCTATAATAAGAAAAATCTCAGTGGAAAATATGTTCTGGTTTAGGGTTGCAGGAATAACTAGAGGAAATCAAATGAGAGAACAGAAAAATTTAGTAGTTAAGAAAAACTGATAAGTGAACTGAATGTCCTGAAAATTAGAAGTGGTCCAAACAAAAGGCAGTGATTAAACAGTAAAATAAGAAATATTAAAACAAAACCAAGAAATTAAAAAAAAAGGCAGGGGAATCTAAGCAATATAACAACAACAAAAACTGATCTGGAAAATGGATAAATAATCTAACAATTATCACTCTGAAAATAAGGATCAGAAAAATCTGAAGGCCACATTTCAGGATATGGTAAATAAAAATTGCCTGTCTTAGAATAACAGGACCAAGTGAAAAATAGAAAGAATCCACTGATCTCCTCCCAAAATAGACTCTAAAATGAAAACTCCTGAGAACCTTATAACCCAAATCTAGATCTTCCAGACCATCAAAGAGAAAAAAAATATTTAATTTAGAGAAGAACATGAGCTATAACAAGGATTACTCAAGACTTGGAATCTACCAATTTAAACAAGAGAAGAGATGAGATAGGAATGTGATATTCCAAAAGGCCAGTGACAAAGGTCAACAACAAAAGTTGATTTTTTTCTAGCAGAGCTAAATACAATCTTACAGGCCAAAAAAGGGGATTTTCAACAGAATTGGAACTTTTCAAGCATCCTAATGGAAACAAAAACTAGAACTGAGTAGTCATTTGGAAATGGAAATGCAGGCAATTAGAAAAACATAGAAAAATACATATAGTTTATAATGGAAAAGGAATATGTGAAGATGAAATATTTACATGTTAATAAGGGGATATGTTCTCACTTGTGCAAATGTTTTCAGAAGCCTATTAATTTAAGGATCAGAGGGGCAAAAAATGAAAATAATAAGATATGTGGGTATCTTTAGAGAAGACAAAAAAAGAGGGTAAGAGAGAAAGAAAGGGAAGGAAATTACTATGTATAATAGGGGCTCATAAGATGAGAAGTATATAAACATGTGGAATGGGCATCCCATGGATCTCACTTCCATCTGAATTGGATAAAAGAAGATCTCTCCACCCAGATCTTGGCCTAGAAATATATGAATATTAAAAAAAATAAGAAATAGTAAAGGACAGGAATAAAGGAGAATAGAGGGAGATCCAAGAGAAAGAGGGTGGGGATAGTTATAAGCAAAACAGTCTCAAAAGATGAAGGAATATTAAGGGATAGGGTTAAAAGGAAAAAGAAGAAAGTTTAAAACTATGGGATCAGGGTAAGAAAAAGAGATGAATTATAATAGAGAAGAAACAGACTCACTTATAACATTATATGTCAGGCAAATTTCCTTTCTTCTGCTTCCTTCTTACAATTTGTAAAGAGGGGGGTGGGAGTAAAGAAAGGAAAAAGTATAAGAGGAAAGGATGAAGGGAAATTGTCAATTAGCAATCATAACTATGAATATGAATGAGATGAACTTACCTATGATACAGAAAAGCAAACAGAATGAATTAGAAAGGAGAATCTGATAACAAGTTGTTTACAAGAAACTCACTTAAAACACAAAGTTTCACACAGAGTTAAAATGAGGGGCTAAAGCAAAATCTATTATTAACTTCATTTTTTAAAAAAAGGAGGAGTAGCAATCATGATTTCAGAAAAGGCTTCAGCAAATATAGAAAAGATAAATGAGATAAACAGGGAAATTACATTAAGCTAAAATGTACCATAGATAATGAATCTATATCAATCCTTAATGTGTACTTAAAAGAAAAGTTAATTGAATTGGAGAGAAAAAACCCCCCACAACAACCTTTGTAATAAGTGTGCCTAGTTAAGCAAAACAAATCCACATGCTGTCTATTTCTAAAAGTACCCGTCCATCACCTCCCTGTCAGGAGGTGGATAGCATGCTTTGTCATCAGACCTTTAGAATTGAGGTTAATCATGAATAACATCTTTAAGAAGAGAGCCAGAGCCAGTGGCAAGAAACTGGAAACTGAGTGGATGCCCATCAGTTGGAGAATGGCTGAATAAATTGTGGTATATGAATGCTATGGACTATTTTTGTTCTGTAAGAAATGATCAGCAGGATGAATACAGAGAGGCTTGGAGAGACTTACATGAACTGATGCTGAGTGAAATGAGCAGAACATGGCAACAACAAGACTATATGATGATCGATTCTGATGGATGTGGCCCTCTTCAACATTGAGATGATTCAAACCAGTTCCACTTGTTCAGTGATGAAGAGAGTCATCTGCACCCAAAGAGAGGACTGTGGGAACTGCATGTGGAACATAACATAGCATTCTCACTCTTTCTGTTATTTGCTTGCATTTTGTTTTCTTTCTCTGTTTTTCTTTTTCTTCCTTCTTGATTTGATTTTTCTTGTGCAGCAAGATAACTGTATAAACATGTATACATATATTGGATTTAACATGTATTTCAATATATTTAACATGTATTGAACTACTTGCCAGCCAGGAGAGAGGATAGGGAGGAGGGGAAAATTTGAAACAAAAGGTTTTACAAAGGTCAGTATTGGCAAAATTACCCATGCATATGCTTTGTAAATAAAAAGCTTTAATAAAAAAAATAAATAAGAGAGAGACTCAGGTTGTATTGGGAATGAAGAATGTCAAAAATTTGAGTACTTGAAGCATTTTTTTCCTTTTTTCAGCATGGACCACTCCTAATGTAGGAACTCCTTCTACAAACAGAACTGGTCTGTGATTTAATAGGGAAGTCCTACGAAATTGTTAGAGGCACAGAACAGTCAAATGGCTTTCTCTGGGTCACCCAAATAGCAAGAATCAGAGGTGGGATCAGGACCCAGTTGCTCCTGTCTCGAAGTCCACCACATTAGCTGCCATGCCACAATGCCAAAAACATTATAAAAAGACTATATTATGATAGACAGGAAATAACAATACTGATGTGGAAGTCATTTCCAAATTAATTCTCTATGTCAGGTGGACCACAGGCTTATTAGAACACTTCTTCTAACAGTAAGAGAAAACAATAATAAGATCTTTGCACAATTAAGGGAACTCCAATCTGACCTACATAAACAAAATGTTGAGTCAACAATATGGGAAATGGATAAGAGAAATATTGACATAACCTTTCTCAATTTCCTAAGGAAATTTGATGGATGTAAATAAAATTAAAACCCCAAGTGGAAGATGAATAGAGCCTAGGAAAAATAGCCAGGGAACATCTTCTAAATCAGAAAGAGATGGTAGCTAAGGGCAATACTAGTTCAGGATATAAACTAATGAGTAAAGCCTTACACAGAAGGATGGTAGAAAGTTACTTGTAAAACAGTGAGAAGCAATGAAAGGGAAAACAAATTAATAAAATGCTTGACCAAAGACTCAACTAAACCAAACCATCCTGAGGGTATTTAAGAATGAAAATGGAAAGAAGATAATGGAGAAGATGAAAAGTAGAAAATATCTCTGAAGATTTCTAGAAGAAAATCTTTTCTATATCAATGATGTTGGAGCCATCACATCTGGATTCTAACATCACAGTGTCAGAGATGTTTTGTTACAAAGGGCTCTAAAGAAAACAAGAATGGGAAAAGCAATTGAACTAGACCAGGGATACACAGAGGGGATCATATACTCAAGGTGACACAATTTTGAGGGCATTATGGGACTGATTTACAAGATATCTGAAAAAAAGGATACCAAATATTTTAGGGGGGAATGGCAATGAAGAAAATACCACTAACTTCTGATTTATATGTCTACTTTTTCATCTTTTTAGAAAATATACATCCATATCTGGGACATCTTTGCTAAGATTCCAGACATGATGATTCTACCAAAGAAGGGAATAGGCAGACTTTGGAAAATAGTATTTTGTAGAAAAATATATCTTTCCAATCATAAAATTGACTGAAAGGTGTAGAGAATGCAAGATCACACAAAGCATACTTATTGACTATAGAAAAGCAGTTGAATTTGTAGAGGGAAAAACTTCCTTAAAGGTTTTTCTTCAACAAGATCCTTCCCATGCACTTATCAAAATCATTTAAATCCTTGAACAAAGGAAATAACTTTATACTATGACCCTCTGTTTTAAAAGATCAAATGAGAAATAAAACAGGCAGAGATGTTCTTGCCAAAGGTATTTGCACGAAATGAAAAATGTTGATCAAACATTAATCAAGAGTGTCACAATATATTTGAAATGAAAGGACTTGGGTTTAAATCCATTTATTCCCTGTTGGGCTGGATGCTCTCAAAAATTTCTTTATGATTATTAATCTGGCACACAGTCCAAATGGAATAGAGATTTCCTACAGGTAGAGAAGTCCAACAGATGTTTCTCTCTAAGGATAAGTTGAGTACTTAAAACATTATAGTCTCCTAAATGAAAATCAAAAAAGTTCCTCACAGGAATTTTTCACTTTCCACAAACTATTCACACAGGAAAAACCCAGTGGATGAAGAATATTTATTGTTTAGGCTGGAACATTCAATTCAATGGTTAGTCCATATGTTTTGCCCACCCACACATATTCCCTAAACACACACCATTCATGGACAATGGACAGAGAACTGCCAGATTGAACATGAAGAGTAAAGCCAGCTGTATTACTTTTATGAAATTGTGCAGTGTTTTTAATGACTCCAACTGATTAACGTCAATATCCTTCCAGTGATGTTGTATGACTGTAATCTAAGAATTTAAGCTGTAAAGTATCTCAAAGATAGTAGAGAGGTACATGATGGGGTAGGGTGGGTAAGGGAATAGACATTTATTAAGTGCTTTCTATATGTCAGGTGCTGTGCTAAGTGCTTCATAAATATTAACTTATTTGATTCCCCTAGCAATATGGGAGTTAAGTGCTAGCTATTATTACCCCCAATTTTACAGTTGAAGAAGCTGAGGCAAATAAAAATTAAATGACTTATTCAGAGTCACACAGCTAGTAAGTGTTTGAGGTTGGATTTAGGTCTACACTCAGTATGCTATCCACTGTACCATTTAACTGCCTCTATGAAGTGAATGTGAGTAAGCTGCAATATTTTACCAACAAGAAGTTGCTCTGGAGAAGTGGTATAAAGGATGTCATCAAAGAGGCTTACATTCAGAAAAAACATCTTAGAAATAATACCAATGTTGCTTGTGTCCAGATTTCTATAGATGGAGCTTTTTTGTACAAGCTCCAATACCAACATTCAAGATATTATTGTACAGATTATGTGTTGGACAACCTTTATTTCAAACTATACAAAATGTAGAAAATAAAGGACACACAGTAGCTCTTCAGCAACTGAGAACTTTATCCCTCTCTAGTGAGTCCCATTTTTCTTCAAGGTTCTCCACCTATTTCCTGTGAAAGTAAAACTAACTTATAATTGTTAGACATGAAACTCCTTTTTCCTCTACCCAGAATTTTAGTGAGATCTTCTTTCACTTGAGATTCATATAGGAATCCAATCTTATGGCACTATGATAGGAAACATGGACTCATTAAAAAGAAAGAAATTTGAGAATGCAAAATTCAACTTCATTTTCATTAGATCTTCACTGTACAAAATACTCACAGTAATAATAGAGAACAAAGTTCAGGTCTTTTGTTTCATCATGTTGCAGAATTCCCTACGGTTCCTCTAGGTTCATGGACATGTGCATTATCTTCTTCTTTCTGCAAAAGGTTGCTGTTATTCAAGAACACTGGGATCATAGATTTAGAGCTGAAAGGGACCTCTTGTACTAATTAAAAGAGGTTATTTAGCACAATCCCTTCATTTTATAGTTGAAGAAACTGAGATCCAGACAAGTTAAATGATTTACCAGTGTCATACAGATAGTACATGACAGAGTCAGTATTCATATTCAGGTCTTTTGATTAAAATTGCTAAGGATACAATCTTCAGATTGATGCTATCAGGAAATACCTCTTTTCTCTCTATAAGATTAGTTTCAGGATCATGTAGCTCAGGAACTTCTCTCTCTATTATTTAAAAGAATGGGAATCAGAAATTCTTTCCCTGCTCCATATTTAATAGTATTTTTTTATTTTTTTCAATACATGTAAAGATCGTTTTCACATTCATTTTGTAAGATTTTAAGTTCCATTTATCTCCCTTATCCTACACAATCATTTAAAACATATTTCCTTATTAGTCATATTATGAAAGAAAAATCAGGACTAAAAGGGAAAACAATGAGAAAGGAAAAACAAAAGTGAAAATAGCATGATTTGATCTGCATTGTCTTCATGATTCTTTCTCTGAATGTAGATGACATTTTCCATCAGAAGTCTACTGAAATTGTTTTGGCTCACAGTATTGCTGAGAAGAGCTAAGTCTATCACAGTTAATCATCCTTGAAATGTTGCTGTTATGTTCTCCTAGTTCTGCTTACTTCAGTCAGCATCAGTTCATGTAAGTCTTTCCAGGCTTTTCTGAAATCAATCTGCTCATCATTTCTTAAAACAATAGTATTCCATTACATTCATATACTACAACTCACTCCAATTGATGGGAATCCCCCTAGGAATCAGAAATATTCTTCTACAAATTCAAGGATCAAGATCTCCTACCATTTGGACTATATGAATCCTTTTTCATAGTGGCCTCCTCTCAGACTGAAATATTCCAGGTCTTTAATGCAACCCTTAATGCAAGTCTTCAAACTAAAGTATCTAAAGTACCTCATTATCTGTTGGGAATCCCTCTCTTACTTATATTCTGTGCTAGACAAAAGAGTATAATATAATAGATTTAGAAGGAAAAAAAAAAACTTTGATGACATCCAGTCCAAACTCCTTCAATTTTACTAAAACTCCCAGGAACCTTAGGCCCAATGAAGTTAAATAATTTACCCAATATAATGCAGATAGTCCACAGCTGACACCTCTATTTTTTCACTAAAGCATAGAAAAAAAACAAAACAAAAAAACTTTGAGCTGAGCAGGAGGGAGAGGAGATGTACGAAGGAGGTTTGTGGAGAAAAGACAAAGATTGAAATAGTTTCTGTTGATAGTAGGATAAAGAATCAATTAGGGAAGAGCAAAAGGATTGTCTCCTAGAGAGGACTCAGCTGAGATTCGATAACATAAAATTATCATGAAAGCAGTAAGTTCAGTTGTGTGATTTCCTCTAGCTCCATTCAACAGAATGTGAGTAGGCGTAAGGAAGGCAGATGGCAAGAATAATCCAGGACTGGAATTCAGAAAACTGTGAAAGTTAATAGGACAGTGGAGCAAGGGATTAGAGAGCAGAAGAGAGAGTAGAGTTATCCTTGCTCAGTATGAAGCTGAATCTAGGAAGGGAAGAGAGTGTTGTCAGTGTACAGGTGATGGCCTGGGAAAATAATGAGGAATGGAGGGATTGGAGCTCCTGATAAAGACAAACAAGATGTAACAGTGTTTCTTTGGTCTTCACTCACTGAAGACCAGGTGTGTTACATTTTATCCTAGCTCAAGATTGGTATCCTTAAAAAAAAAAAAAGTAAAAATAGTTTTTTATTTTTCAAAATACATGCAAAGATAGTTTTCAACATTAACCCTTGTAAAATCTTGTGTTCCAAATTTTTCTCCTTCCTTTCCTCCTCCCCCCTTCCCTAGATAGCAAGTAATCCAATATAGGTTAGACCATGTGTAGTTCTTCTAAACATATTTCCACATTTATCATGCTGCACAAGAAAAAAGATTGGTATCCTTAAGGGAGATTTTGGAGGGTATATGGACTCAGCCATTAAAAAGCTCCAGTATCTACTAATGGTATTCCCCCAGTTGATGGGATCCCTTGCACCCCAGTACCATTTAACCACTTAATAGTCAAATTAACCTTTTATGAAGGAATATTTATATTACAATGGAATATTAATATTCCTTCAATGGTATAACAAAAATAAACATCTAAACATTTTCACCAGTGATTGGAGGCATAATTCCACTCCTTTCCCCACAGGTCTCATACTCTGAGAAGAATGGGATTAGGTTCACAGTTTAGCTTTAGCGCAGTTCCTATATAGCAATATCCTAAATTTCAAGTCTAAAGCTCCCCTTGGACTGGAATTTTGGGCACCCTGTCATTTCAGGACTTTCCTGCTAGGCTGGCAGCACTTCAACCTGGAATCCTGCCTCCAGAGTCACCGTGCCGTATGTTCCAGGATCTAACAGGGATTCCATGGCCTGTATCTAGAACTGAGAAAGACAAATGAAACAGAACAAACCAAAATGAAATCTCAATGTCAAGCCCATTTCTCAGGACCACAAAATCAGGGTGGAAAGGAGAGTAAGGTAGTTCTCACCCCAGCCTTATTAATTCATGGCATCTATGCTATGAGTAAACTTGGATCCTAGCTTTTTTTAGAGGCAATGGAAAGGATCAAAAGTGTCTTAGTCTGGAGCTGTTAGAGACATAGCCTGGTGGCGATGCAGAATGCTTTCTCCTACATACAGACCCTGGCTTTCTTCATTTTGGATAATTTAGGTATTCATAAAATAATGCCCTTGTTGTAGTTGAGTCATTTCAATCATGTCCTATTCTTTGTGACCCCATTTGGAATGGTTTGCCATTTCTTGCTTCAACTCATTCCAACTCATTTTACAGACGAGAAATGGAAACAAACAGGGTAAAAGTGACTTGCTGGGGGTCACACATCTGGTAAGTGTCCAAGGTTGAATTTGAACTCATGTCCTCCTGCCTTTAGGATAAGCACTCTATCCACTAAGCCACCTAGCTCCCCCACGCCCTTATCACAGAGATTAGGAGGGATAAGGAATAGAAAGAGAAGTAATGATATAGAAAGTTATGGTCTGATGCAGGGATTTTGGAGTTTGATTACTGAAATGAGATCTAGCCACCTCTGGAAAGGATAGAGGCAGCATGAAGGAGTGGATCATGAGAACTGAAAATATTGAGGAATTGGGAGGCAAGTGTATTTCAGGACATTTTTACATGCATTCCGAGGCTCTCTAATATAAGCCTAGGAATTGAGGGGATGATTGTGAGACAGTTATAGAGCTCTTTGAGAAAGAAATGAAAATGTCTTATTTGGTGATAAATTTAAATGGAATGAAATTTAATGGAAGAGAGTTTGCTGAGTGATGTCAGTAAAAGAAAGGGCTAAAAGTGGTTATGAAGAGTAAGGAGTATTCCTACCCTCCCTTGATCATCCTCTCTCCCCCATATCTCTTATTCCCTTCCTTTCCTATTTCCTTATTGGGTAATATACATTTCTATACCTATATATATTCTTCCTTTTTTGAACCAATTCCTTTGAGAGTGGAATTTAAACATCATCTACCACCACCTCCCCCCCCATTCACTCTAAAAGCTCTTTCTTTTTTTTCTATTTTTTATTATAACTTTTTATTTACAAGATATATGCATAGGTAATTTTTCAGCATTGACAACTGCAAAACCTTTTGTTCCAATTTTTCCCCTCCTTCCCCCCCTTCCTCCAGATGGCAGGTTGACCAATACATGTTAAATATGTTAAAGTATAAGTTAAATACAATATATGTATACATGTTCATACAGTTGTTTTGCTGTACAAAAAAGAATCAGACTTTGAAACAGTGTACAATTAGCCTGTGAAGGAAATAAAAAATGTAGGCAGACAAAAATAGAGGGATTGGGAATTCTATGTAGTGGTTCATAGTCATCTCCCAGAGTTCTTTTGCTGAGTGTAGCTGGTTCAGTTCATCACTGCTCTATTGGAACGGATTTGGTTCATCTCATTGTTGAAGAGGGCCACATCCATCAGAATCGATCATTATATAGTATTGTTTTGAGCATAGTTCCAAATTGCTCTCCAGAATGGCTGGATGTATTCACAATTCCACCAACAATGTATCAATGTCCCAGTTTTCCCACATCCCCTCCAACATTCAGCATTTTCTTTCCCTGTCATTCTAGCCAGTTTGACAGGTGTGTAGTGGTATCTCAGAGTCATCTTAATTTGCATTTCTCTGATTAATAATGACTTGGAGCATTTTTCCATATGGCTAGAAATAGTATCAATTTCTTCATCTGAGAATTGTCTGTTCATGTCCTTTGGCCATTTATCAATTGGAGAATAGCTTGATTTCTTATAAATTAGAGTCAATTCTCTATATATTTTGGAAATGAGGCCTAAAAGCTCTTTCTTAAGCATCTCTTTTATGTGAAGAAATTTTCCCTATTCTACCTCTGTTTCCCCTTTTCCCAATGCATCATTCTTTCTCATCCCTCATTTTATGGGAGGACATCATTTCATCATAATTGATTTACATTCACAGCTTCTATGTAGACTCCTTCTAACTGCCCTGATAATGATAAAATTCTTAGGAATTACATTTTCATCTTTCCAAATAAGAATGCAAACAACATAGCTTTACTAAGTCCCTTATGTTTACTCTTTCATATTTACTTTTTTATGCTTCTTTTGAGCCTTATATTTGAATATCAAATTTTCTATTGAACTCTACTTTCATCAGAAAATTGAAGGTGTTCAATTTAATTAAATATCCTTTTTTTTTTCCTCCTGAAGGATTATACTTAGTTTTTCCAAGTAGGTTGTAATCCTAGATTCGTTGCTTTCCAGAATATCAGTGAACTTTTGTACTTCCTTTTCCATTTTGCTAATTCTGCTTTTTAGGGAGTTCTTTTCTTCAATGAGTTTTTGTATCTCTTTTATCATTAGGCCAATTCTATTTTTAGGAGTTATTTTCTTCATTATTTTTTTGTTCTTTTCTTTCTATGCTATTTATTCTCTTTTCATAATTATCTTGGATCTCTTACATTTCTTCCCATTTTTTCATCGACTACTCTTACTCTTTAAAGAATTCTTGTTGGGCTTAGATCCAATTTTTCTTTGAAGCTTTTCTTGTAGATATTTTCACCTTATTGTCTTTTTTGAGTTTGTGTCTTGGTCTTCTTTGCAATCATAGTAGCTTTTTATAGTCAAGTTCTTTTTTGCTCATTTTCCTAGCCTATTTCTGGACTTAGAACTTTATTTTAAAGTTGAACTCTCACTTATGTATGGGCAGGCACTGTCCAAATCTTCAGGCTTGCCATTTTGAAAGGTAGTTCTGAGGATCTGCAAGATTTTGGTACTTCCAAGGTGATGTGATCCAGGAAAAGAGGTGATCACTGCTTTCCTAGTCTGTGCTCTGATATTCTCTGCTTCTCTGCAGCTACAAGTGCTAATGTTTTCTCTTGATCCTGGAACTGTAACCAGGTCCCCTTCACCCTTGTGGCAAACACACACATTCCTCTCTGCTTATAGAACTGTCACCCAGAACCATGTAAGGACAATAAGAGTTGCCAGTCAGCACCAGCTCCACCCAGGACTCCTATATTCTCTTTCTAACCTATTGTCTTATTCCTTTAGTGACTGTAGTGGGAGCTCCTGAAGTTGCTGCTGCTGCTATTGAGAATGTTTTCAGATCCCACAACTGATGATGCTGATGTGCCCTAGCCAGTCCCCACTCCAGTATCCTAAACCTTTTCTGCTGACCTCCTAAAATGTCTAAAGCTGGAGAAAATGTCTCATCCTGTCCTTTTGTTAACTCCACCACTCCAAAAACCTATTTGAAGCATTATTTTAAAGTTATTTGGAAGGGATTGTTGGGAGAGTTCAGCTGGGTTACAACTTGATGCTACACTCCACTGGAATTCTAACAACTTTTCTTTCTTTTTCCCCCCAAATTTATTTTATGTAAAGAAACAGAAAAAGAAAACAGAAAAAGAAATGAAACAAAACAAAAAAGAACATTATCATGTGTCCAGCAGAACATCAGGGAGAATTCAAAATATATAACAATAAGTACCAGTTCAAGAAAGTATATATATTAGTAGCAGAAATTATATTCATAAGTGTCCATCTTTTCTTTATTTCCTTGTAAATCATTCTTTTTTTCTCTGCTGTGCCCCTTTTTTACTTTATTCTTTTTTCCCCTTTCATCCGTCATCCCCACCCCCACCCCCAAACAGGCTATAAGATACATTTATATATACATATGTAGATTTATACATACACCTGTATACACACACACATAAATACAAACATATCTTTCCTATCCCTATCCTATCCCTTACCCTTTGCTTCTCTCCCCCTCCCTCTTATTTATTCATAGATTCTAGAGGGTGTTATATCCTTCATAGTATATGTGTAGTGTAATATTTACCTCATTCCCAATGTAAATGGTTTTTCAGAACTATGAACTCTTCTCCCCCTCTAATGCCAGTGTCTAATTTTCCTCTGCACTTCATTTATATGACAAAATTACTATTGTTATCTTAACTCTGCCCCAATCTTTCTTTTGCACTACCCTATTGTTGATATCAATCTTAAACATATACTATAAATTTCCCATTAAAAAACCCATAAAAAATTTGCCCATGTTGAGTTCCTTGAAACTGATCTTTGATGTTGGCTCTTATATATTACATTTTCTATTAAGTTAGTGTTGATTAATAGAAAGTCCTGAAAATCTGCAAGTTCATTGACTGTCCATTTTTACCTTGTTCAATATTATAGATAATTTTGATGGATTTGATATTTTTAGCTACAGGCCTCGTTTTTTTGATGGCCGGTAGATATGATTACAGGCCCTATAGTCTTTTATTGTGGCTGGTAAGTGCTATACAATTCTAACTGTAGCTGCAATGTAATTGAATTGTTTTTTTCTTGTTTCTTGTAAAATGTTCTTTTTCATCTGGGGATTTTGAAATTTGGCCATAATATACCTATGTGTTTTCTATAAAGGATGTCATTGAGGTGGTGATCAATGTTTTTTTTTTTTTTCTATTTCTATTTTCCTTTCATGTTCTATCACTTCAGGACAATTTTTCTTGGATTATTTCTTGGATTATTGTATCAAAATCCTTTTTTTGGTCACATCTTTCAGGCAGTCCAGTTATTCTTATATTTTCTCTTGATATGTTCTCCAAATCTGTCATTTTTCTTATAAGATGTTTCACATTTGGTTCTATTTTATCATTCTTTATAATCTGTTTTGTTATTTCTTGGTCTCACATACTTCATTGGCCTCCCCTTGCCCAATTTTAATTTTCAGAGTTATTTTTGTTTTTGAAATTTGTATCTCCTTTTCTAATTGGTTAACTTTTTTTCATAATCTTGTTTTTCTTGGATGGCTTTTAAAAAAAATTCTTCAATGTCTTTCATTTAATTTTTAAATTCTTTTTGAGTTCTATAAATTCTCTCTGGGCAAGGAGCCATTTCATGGTGTTTTTTGGGATAGAAGCTTTTTTTTCCCTTTAACTAAAGTGTCATTATTTGAAGATGAATCCTGATCTTTCCTGTTCCCATAGTATGTTTCTTTGATGAGGTTCTTTCTTCTTTGCCTGTTCCCTTTTTTTTTTTTAATAAAACATATTAAGCATAAGCATCTCTAATCATGAGGTTCATGGGGTGAGGGAATGTTGTCTCTGGCTTCTCTTCAGTTCTCCCCTTTGATCAGGAATCCTCAACTAAGAGCTCTATCCTCCTACAAGTGCTTGCAGCCAGAAGTGTCCCTGCTCCACTGCACTCACTCCCTCCTTCTAATGCTTCCTGCAGCACAGCAGGGTCTGGTGCTCCTAATCAGCCTAGGGCTCAAACCCAGATTCCACAAGTAGTCAGGGAGGTGAAAGTCTCTGTAGTTTCTGCAGGGACTCCAGCCATACCCAACTCACCCCAGGTCTCCCCACTTGGTATTTCTGTGAACTAACCAGGAGGTATTTGTACTTCACATAAATTAATCCCGGGCCTGAGTCTTTCTTCAAATCCTCTAGAATTGAATCTGGAGGACCACTATTTCTACCTCAGTCTTCTTGATTTTTCACAAATCTATATTCCCCCTGAGGTACAAATTTGTTCTATTTGTGGGGAAAATCGGGAGAGCTTGAAATTTACCAATCTATCCCCCCATTTTCCTAGAATCCTCCTCTTAGCAACTTTTCCTTTTGAGATATTTTTCCTTTATTTAGTTGTAAGTTCTTGTTTCCCTCAGTGTGTACTGCAGTGCTCTACCGACAGTAAGTAATTGATATCTTATTGATGAATTGTTGATTTGGTTGACTTAGTTCAGCCAAAACTCACTTCCTGCAATTCTTGCCCAGATTTGCTTGACAACTAACTACTTCATAAACATTTGCATTTGCCAATAGGAGACCTGCCCAGCACTTGCCCTAGAGATATCAATGAAAAGTTGGCATCTGGTGCTATTCTTGTCTCTGAAAATATTCACAGGAAACAGAGGGGCTGAAATGGTATTTCAAAGTGCCCACCTGTAATGTTCTGCTGTGCTGTGGTGCAGAAATTAAGGAGCCCTGAGGCATCAGAGAAAAGACAGCTACATCTGTCACATTCAAAGACAGGTCCTTATCACTCTCAAATTAAAAAAAAAAAAAAAACAAACAACTTTCAGAATGCCTAAATGGAGCATTTAAACCTCACCATGAAACAGATGCAGTAGTCTAAAGAACAACTTGAGAAAACATTTGCAGGGCCATCCAGCAGTCTAGTAATCTGCTTAAATTGGGAAACTACACAATTAGTGAGGAAGTGCCTTTTAACCCAACATCTACCCTAAAAGAGAATAAAGAAAATCCTTCCCTTTAATATTTTCAAATCTGAGAGGAATCTCAGAAGTCATATAGCCCAATTCCCTCATTTTGCATATGAGGACACTAGGTCAGAGTCTGTGAGCTGCTTTAGGTGAGAAAAATAGCAAATAGCAGAATCAGAATTTGAATTTATGTTCACTGGCTCCACTGCATAGTGGTTTTTCCCTCTGCTAGTGGTGTGGCTGAAGTATCAAATGATGGTCATTCTCTTCAAGATAGGTTTATTTAGGATAAGAAGTTTCAGAAAAAATGAAGAGATACAATAGACACCAGGAATGGTAATTTGAAATAAAGTAGGAGAGCACATATTTAGCAAGAAAAGGGTTTTTAGCAATTAATGATGGAAAGGGTAAGTTCCCTAGTGAAACTTACAATAGTCAGGAGAAAGGAAATATCCCAAGAGGTTGGGAAATGCCCTTAGCTTGCAGGCTAAACCCTAAGAGGGATTTAGCACCCTAAAAGAATTTGTTAGCTATAAGGAGAGACACCATGAGGCATGGTGGAGATTGAGAGGAGAGACATCATGAGTCAGTGTTGTGGTGAAATCACCCATAAGTAGATTTATAGGGAAAATTTAACCTCAGGAATATGATAGGACAGGGCAAGATATAACTGAGCACCGAGGGTAGGACCACAGAGCTAAACTGATCTCTCCCAGAGCCTTTTCCCTGCCTATGCCAGGGACCAATTCCATCAATGCTCCAGCTGTTCTCTGCCAGCCACATCCAGCCACTCAGGACCTCATCAGTAGTCCTTGGCTTCTCTAGAAAATGGGCAGTAGATGGCATAGTGAATGGAGCATTGGACTTGGAATTAGGAAGACTCATCAATTCAACTCTGGCTTCAGACACTGTGTGATCTGGGTAAACCACTTAACTTTGTTTTCCTCAGTTCCCTCATCTGTAAAATGACCTGGAGGAGGAAATGGCAAATTGTTCCTATGTCTTTGCCAAGAAAACCCAAAGAAGTTGGATGGGAATGAAAAATGACTCCACAACAACTCCTAATGCAATTTGTAAGGGAGAATGTTGAAAACTACTTTTGCACGTAATATTTTCTAGGAGTTGTTTTTTTTTTTTTTTTTTTTTTTTTACCACAAATAATAAATGTTATGTCTGGGATTTAAACTCAGATCTTCTCAATCCAAATCCAACATATTTCTCATTATATCCTGCTGACTCCTTTAGGTTCCTTCATTTCATAGATGCACAAAGCTAAAAAGTCCTACAGAAGAGTATTCTGCTTACTAAAAAGGCTAGATAGGTAGAGAAGATAAAACACTAGACTGAGAACAGAAAGACATGGATCCATGAACTTATTCTGTTAGTTATATGAGCTTGGGTAAGTCACTTGACATTTTCATGAAATGGAGATGATAGAGATTCACTTTTTAAAAACTTTCATCCTTTAAAAAAACCCAAATTTATTATTTATACTTAACATTCATTTTTTAAAATTTAGAATTCTGAATTCTCTTGCTTCTTCTAGTCCCTCTCCCACCCATAGAGAAGGCAAGCAATATGATATCAATTATACATGTGAAATCATGCAGAACATATTTCTACATTAGATGTTACCAAAAAAAGCAAGAAAAATAAAGTGAAATATACCTCATTCTGCACTCAGACTTTATCAGTTCTCTCTCCTAAAATGAATAACATTTTTCATCATGAATCCTTAGAGCTGTCTTGGATCACCATGTTGATCAGAGCAGCTAAATCTGATAAAGACTTACTTTTAAGGTTTAAAATATTTCTTTAATTTGGAATAGCAATTACTTACAAAATACCTTTCTCCTGATAAACCTGACAGATGTAAGTGGGATTCCATTTTACAAACATAGCCCAGAAAGGCTAAGAAATTGTGTAAGTTTCACTAGAGCCAGAATTTGAATCTAGATCTCCTGAGTATAGAGGTTAAGCACTCTTTCTACATGTTATATACTTCTCTACTTGTACTACTTATCTCATGGAGTCGAATTAAAAAATAATTTGTAATTTTATGCATTATAAATTATAAATTGCAGTAGAGGCTATATATATGCAGTGAACTAGAAAACTAATTAGAACCCAGAATTTCTGGTTTCCCATTGAGCTTGCTTTGTTGGTATTTATCCCATTTCTGACCAAATATACCTGACCTTTGGAATTCAGGGGAGACCTTCTGGAAAAGTCACACACTCAGCCAATAAGCATTTATTAAGTGCTTACTGTGTGTAAGTAATATAGAAAGGCTAAGGATGAGAGACTTTAAGGGCCTAGATTCTCAAGTCCTAAAATATGGGGAAGAGAGTGGGGAGTAGAGAAAAGAAAAAGAGGGCCACAGCTCCACAAATATTAGAATCCAGGGTTCCTATATCCCAGTCAAGCTCACTTTTTCTTAGGGCATTCTTTCCAATGAAAACATATTTTGTAACTGGGCCAAGAATCAGGAAAATGAGATACTTTTTCACTATGTGAACCTGGACAAATCATTGTCTACCTCAGTTTCCTCAATTGTAAAATGGAGATAATAATAGTACTTATATCATGAGGTTATTGTGAGCATTACCTATAAAACCAAGACCAAGTATACCAAATGTGGCAGGAGTTAATGTGAACTCTAAATTAAGTTATTCTCAGGAATTGCTGAAAAACACACACACACACACACACACACACACACACACACACACACACACACACCAACAACAACAAGCCCATCTTGAGCCTTTGTCTCAAGTATGAGAGACCAAATCTTTACTCAGCCTCCATTGTCTCAATGATGTGAAGGGAAACTATATCATCTCATCCTCTGTGATGAGTGTATCTCTGGACAATTCTGGGACCTGGTCAGCCATCTGGCTCCTGTATTCCTCTCTAACCTCTCCGCAATTTCTCCCTGGTTCCTCCCCTTATTCTCTAGATCCTGCCTCCACTCCCCTGAGACTTTAAGAATCAAAAGTAAATTGCTCATTTATTTACGACTCTGTTTTGACTAGTTGTATTTGCTTGAACCTGTGAAGCTATTTCACGTAAAATAAAATAGCAAACTTCTATAATTTGTGATGGATGCCTATGACATTATTTCTTTATGCCACGAACCAGATCTCTATTATACTTCTTTTATAATGTTATTTCACAATTATTCTCTCCCAAATCTATTTCATTTTACCATTCCTGGGACCTTTATTACTACTTCAGAAGTGATTAGGATGTAGCAACAGTAATCATGTCAGGGTTTTTGTTTGTTTGCTTTGAGGAAATGATGTTTTGGGGGACAAAGAAGGAGGAAAACAGGAAAGAGGATTTACTGATAATAAATCTTAAATTTGCAACCCACACATTCAGTTATGAGACCCCATATGGGGTTGTAAAGCATTATTTAAAAAGTTGGACTTTTGCTAATGGACAGGTAGGAAAGAATGGACAAGGATTCACATTTACTGTAGTTAATTATATGTGTAGAGGAGAAGTGTGAAATAAAAGGTAAGAGAAACTGGAAAACCTAGAGCACACAAAACTGAGGAGGAGCCTAAGACAAGAAATATGCCATCAGGTCCTGAGTTACCCAGATAATTTGACTATAATCATCCTAGAGGTAGTCAGTATGGAAGCTTCAAGAATGGTTACTAAATTCTAAGACATTAAGACTGCCCATGGGAATGGCTGAGTGTAAGTATCTGAACAGTGTTGGGAAAATCTAGGCCTTTGGAAAACTACAATTTATAGGTGGCCTGGGACTGGGAATTAAAATAAAAAAAAAAACAACAACCTTTTGATTGCATTCTTTTTATTGTTTTTATCATAAATAAAAATTGCAAACAGTGCAACTATGACTGGATAGTCATATTCACCTAATAAGGGTCTATTGAATAGAAATGTACCATAAAAGAATCTGGAATTTTCCCAGTGGATGAAGGCTTGATCAGCAGATGAATTTAATAAATTCACAAAATTTACATCCTGAAACTAATGAAAGAAGAACTGCCACATACAATAGAGACAGAGTAATAAGAAAAAGGTGGCAGAAAAGGTGGCCTTTCCTCAAAGTGCTCTTGTTGAAATGAAATGCATAATTGCCTGGGCAAACATGGAACTGCACATCTAAGATCAGACTATTGACCAGAAGTGCTCCCTGGTAGATTAAAAGACTTTTAAACACATTTGAGGTTTATTTGTTTTTTTAAGAAAATGAATCCTAGACTCTCACATTTAGAATGACCCTAAGAGGGGAAGAAATTGATTAAATGACCTGACCAAGATTGTGTAGCTCCTCGGTGGTGGGAGAGGAGACTAGACTTTGTGTGTGTGTGTGTGTGTGTGTGTGTGTGAGTGTGTGTATTTCTTAAAGCTCCGGAAAGCCCTAGCTGGTTCTAGATCAGTTCCTGCTTCATGACTAGATCCAAGCTTTAGGGCTAGTTAGGATACTATTAATTTTTTAAAAAACCAAAAAGGTCCCTGTTATTTGGAAGGGAGGGATGGAATAAGCATTTATTAAGCCAGGCACTGTGCTAAGCATTTTACAAATGTTATCTCATTTGACCCTAACAACAACCCTGGAAGGAAAGTGCTTCCTTTTACAATTGAAGAAATTGAGGCAAACAGAGTTAAGTGGCCTAGTTAAAAAATGTCTGAGGGTAATATTTGAACTCATAACTTCCTGACTTTGAGCTAGTCAGTCAACAAACATTCATTAAGGAATTACTATGTGCTGGGCACAAGGAGGTCACACTCTATTGGGGGAAAAAAGATTTAAAAAAAAATTAAGATAGTGTTCTAACCACTATACCACTAGGCTGCCTTTAGTGTGTGTGAAGGGGAATAATGTGAAACAAAGCCAAAAAGCTCACTTGTAGAAGACTTTGAATACTATGCTAAAGATCACAGGATCATAGATTTAGAAATCTAGCACAATCTGCCCATTTTACAGATGAGGAAACTGAGGCCCCAATAAGAAGTGAAGTCATTTACCCAAATATCACAAAGCTCTAGATCTAAAGAGTGAAGTCAAGTCATCCAAATCCAAATCCAACAGCTTTTACCACAGACTTTATTTTATCCTGCTAGTTCCCAACCTTTTGCAAGAATGATGACCTCGTTTAAAAAATTTATTGATGTATTTTCTCTTTTCATCATGTTTATTTCTGAACATGTCCCTCTCCTTCTATCTTCTGAGTCACCTGCCATTGGAGCAAAGATTTAAATAGAATAAATTGGAAAAAAAAATTTTTTTCAGCAAAATCAATCATTGACCACAGAGGAACCTTTGAAACATCAAAAAAAAATTATAACCTCTTACATAATAGCTGTTGTGCTATTAGTTCACTGATAAAACATGCAATGACAAAAGGTTATTCCGAGTCAAGTCTTTTAAATGCATTTGTATTTTATTAATCACAACAGAGTCTATATACATCTGAAAGTATTAATGCCTGTATGTAGTGGTTGTTATTTCATCATTTTCCATCATGCCCAATTCTTCATCATCCCATTTGGAGTTTTCTTGACACAGATATTAGAATCATTTGCCATTTTCATCTCCAGCTAATTGTCCAGATGAGGAAACTGAGGCAAATAGGATTAAATGAATTGCCCAGGGTCACACAACTAGTAAGTGTCTAAAGCTAAATTTGAACTCAGGAAGATACATTTTCTTAACTCCAGATCTGGCACTCTAACCATTGTGCAACCTCGTGCCCTTGTACATAGGGCATGATGCTTTTTGGCATAGACAGGTGTGTGTACTCTTTTTAAAGAATCTTCAGAACCCTAGAAATAGCTCTGGGTCCTTCCTCCCTTCTCAAGGGTCTCTGCAATCCATAAGTTGGGAACTACTCACTATTCAAGGCAATGAGGCATTATGGAAAGATTTCAAGTAGTCATCAAAAGGTTTCGAGCAGTGGAGAGCTCATGATGAGCAATCTGTGCAAGAACAGAATTAATTTATGAATATTAATTAGTGATGATTGTGATACTTCAGATAATCTTAATGTACCAATCAGGGAACTCCAGGACATGGTAATGAATATTACATTTCTAAGATACTTCTAATAATATACATAACAGACACTCAATTCAATTCAACACAATTCAATAAACATCCATCAGATGCCTACAGGTATTTGCTAGGTCTTGAGGGATACCAAGACAAAAATGAAAATATCCTCTGCCCTTAAGGAGCTTACATTCTACTGGGAAGGAGGTGGACAACATAAATATATATATATGTGTATATATATATATATATATATATATATATATATATATATATACATACTTACATATATGTACATACATATATATGTACATATATGTGTAAATAAGTTAAAAATATATGTAAAGTGATTTTTGTGAAGAGATGAGTGCTAAGAACTCAGGTGGGATGGGGGATCAAAAGAGATTTCATTATTTGGCAGTGGAATTGAAACTGCAATGAAGCTAATTCTAAGAGACATTGTTGAGGAAGTTATTCTAGGGATGGGAGACAACTTGTGAAAATACTTAGGGTCAAGAAATGGAACACATTTATTTGCAGAATTCTAAAATGTTAAAGCTTGAAAGAGACCATTTAATCTAATCTCTCTTATTTTATAGTTGAAGAAATTTGGACTTAATAAAACAAAGTGATCTGCTTGTGGTCACAAGGCTTTGTGATGTTTAAAAAGTTCGAGAGACATAGTTTCTTCCTTTTTTTCCTCAATAGTATTTTATTTTTCCAAGTACATGTAAAGATGGTTTTCAACATTCATTGTATTTCAAATTTTTCTCCCTCCCTTCCTCGTTTCCCCCCTCTCCAAGACAACAAGTGATCTGATATAGGTTAAATATATGCAATCCTTTTAAATATATTTCCATATTTGTCATGTTCTGTGAGAAAAATCAAACAAAAAGGGAAAACCATGAGAAAGAAAAAGGAAACAAACAAACAAAAAAGATGAAAATACTTCAATTCAAATTGTGGTATATGAATGTTATGGAATATTATTGTTCTGTAAGAAATGACCAGCAGGATGAATTCAGAAAGGCCTGAAGAGACTTACATGAGCTGTTGCTGAGTGAAATGAGCAGGACCAGGAGATCATTATATATTCAACAACAATATTATATGATGATCAATTCTGATAGATGTGGCCCTCTCCAACAATGAGATGAACCAAATCAGTTCCATTTGTTCAATAATGAATAGAACCAGCTACACACAGAAAAAGAACTCTGGGAAATGAGTGTGAACCACTACATAGAATCCCCAATCCCTCTATCTTTGCCCACCTGCATTTTTTATTTCCTTCACAAGTTCATTGTACACTATTTCAAAGTCTGATTGTTTTTGTGCAGCAAAATAACTGTATGGACATGTATACATATATTGTATTTAATATATACTTTAACATATTCAACATGTATTGGTCAACCTGCCATCTGAGGGAGTAGGTGGGGGGAAGGAGGGGAAAAGTTGGAACAAAAGATTTTGCAATTGTCAATGCTGAAAAACTACCCATGCCACATCTTGTAAATAAAAAGCTATTAAAAAAAAACTACTTCAATTCATTCTCCATAGTTCTGAGAGACATAGTTTCTGGGTAATTAATTACTTTATTAATAATGTTAGCATTCTATCAATAAAAGATTAATCATGGTGGTGGACTCCCAGCTTTAAAGCCCTTGGAAGAATTCATGAGGGTAGTTTACAGTTAATAAGAAAGAATGACTATTATAATGAGAGATGGACCTATTGTGATGAAGGGATTGGGGATTTAATTCTGATTAAATCATTTACTTCTAAATTACCCCCAGACTTGGGCAATCTAATCAAAGAATTTATTACCGTCAAACTCAGAAAAAACAACAATAGGCTTCTCTATCTTAGATGAAATTCCTAGTAAGTTTGGATGGGGTCTGACTGATCCCTCTTGACAAGGTTAATTCAACCTTCAGAAACTTTAAAATGAGGACTTTAGAAAAAAGAAGATCTTCCCAAACCATTGCTTGTTAAGTACTAGAGAACAGATTCAAACTTGGTTCTTCTGGCTTCAAGTCCAGTACACTTTCCCTTATGATGCCCTGATAAATCAATTACTACAGGGTTTAGTCATGGAATCCCAGACTCTTCTTCTTCCCTCTCTTCTATTAAATTCTACCATATTTTCATTCTTTCAAAGCCCCATTTCCTCATTAGGCTTAGATCAAGATGGCTCAGTCTTAATGAAGATGGGAGTGAACTGAATTTCCAAGGAATAATGATTACCTTTCTCTGGAAAGTAGGGAACAAAACTCAATAATGGAGGGAGAGAAGGAGGCCTTTCCTCCATGAAATTTTTGGCAATAGCTCTAAGGAGTCATATTATTATTATTATTATTATTATTATTATTATTATTATTATTATTTGGTGAGGCAATTGGGAAGAAATGACTTGTCCAGAGACTAGATTTGAATTCTAGGGGCCAGTGCTCTATCCATTGTGCCATCTAGATGCTTTATTATTAATATACAATTATGGTTGAAATATATAAGCATAATAAATATAATTTTTAATCTCCTTTGAGTTTATCTGTGCCATGCATAGGTCTAATGTATAGACATTAGACCAAGGGACCCAAAGATAGCTCCAGTGCCAGGAGCAGAAGTAGAAAGAGCACTGATTTTATTTTATTTTATTTTTTAGTTTGCTTTTTAAAAATAGTATCTTTTTTTCTTTTTACCAGTTACATGTCAAGAATTTTTTTAGCATTCATTTTTACAAGATTTTGAGTTCCAAATTTCTTTCTCTCTCCTTCCTTCCCTTCTTCCAAAAATGGTAGGCAGTTTGATATAGTTTATACATGTGCCATCATGTAAAACATATTTCCATATTAATCATAGTTGTGAAGAAGAAACAGATAGGAAGGGGGAAAAAAACTTCAAGAAAGAATAAAGCAAGTGGGAAAAATGCTTTGTTCTGCATTCAGAATCCATCAGTTCTTTATCTGGTTATGGATACAATTTTCCATCATGAATCCTTTGTCTTGGATCATTTGGATAAGCTGAGAAGAGCTGAGTCAATCATAGTTCACCATCATACAATATTGCAAGTACTGTAAAAGTACTTCCTGGTTCTTCTCATTTCATTTTACATCAGTTTCTACAAGTCTTTCTAGGTTTTCTAAAATCTGCCTGTTTATCCATTCTTATCACACAATAATATACCAATACCTTCATATACCACAGCTTGTTCAGCCATTCCCCAGTTGATGGGCATCCTCTCAATTCTTTACCACCATGACAATGGATGCTATAAACATTTTTGCATGTATGGGCCCTTTTCCCTTATTTATGATCTCCAGTAATGGTATTACTGGACCAAAGGGTGTGCCCAGTTTGGTTGCCCTTTGGGCATAGTCCCAGATTGAAGAGCGCTGACTTGAAAGTCAGAGAGTATAAGTTGAAATTCCATCTCTGAGTCTTCCTTCTCATATGATTTTGGGCAAGTCCTTTTCCTTCCTGAGGCTTCAGTTTGCTCAACTATAAAATGAGGAAGTTTGATGATCTGGCCTATTTAGTCCCTGTTGCCTCCAGAGCTATGAGCCTGAAATCTCCCAATCTCCACTTCTATAGCACCCCTGAAAATCTACCAATCATTTGGCAGAGGAGGTCCTCCCCTTCCTTGTGACGTGGCTTTACCCCCTTTGGAAATCTGGTGACAATTAAGATTTTCAGGATAACCTTTTTTTCAAAACTTAAAGGAAATACCAAATTTCAATTTGAAGCTTGTTAAAAAGTAAAAATGTAATCTTTCTTCCAAGCTCAAGAACTCTCTGAAATCTATTCTTGATCCCCTTAGTTATCCTTAGATTCCAAGTTAAGAACCCCTGATTTAGACTAATACTATCCTCAAAATAATAATGATGATGATGATGGTGATGATGATGATGATGATAACAAATGTGAGGCAATACAGTTGTGTTGTAAGAAGTGGGGAAATAGATGATTTCAAAAAAGACATGGACTTACATGAACTGATGCAAAATGAAGTGAGCAAGGCCAGAAGAACAGTTTACACCATAACATCAATATTATATTAAATATTAATATATTTTGAACTGATGAGAAATGAAATGATCAGAACCAAAACAATGTATATAATAACAAAAACATGTAAAAAGAAAAACTGTGAAAGGTGGAAGAACAGTGATATATATCATGCTTGTTCATGATTTCAGAGGATTGATAATGAAACATATTATCCATTAGAGAGACACAACAGACACACACACACACACACACACACACACACGATAAAGCACAATGTTCTGTGGTTTGGATTTGAAGTTCACAAAGGTGAAGTTCACAGGTTTCTTGCTTATTTGGTGAGTTGAGCAAGCCTTGGTCATGATGGCAAGATAACGGCCCCAGAAATGTGACCTCCCTTTGTGTGTGATAAGGTTGACAATGGGATCATTGAATTCACATCATTCCCAAGGACTGCATCATATATATGTGTGTATGTACATAGATATCTTATTTTGTATGTATCTCTCGTAGGTACATTAAGGACATTTCTTTTGCTTGACTATGCATATTTATTACAAAAAGTTTGTTTTCTCACATTAGTGTGAGGGAAAAATAGATTTCTATTCATTTAAGAAAAAAATAAAGAGTTGGGAGGGGATATTACAGATGTGTAATATTGTCTGAACTTTCAAATAAAATCACTGTATTGTTAGTTTTATTATTAAAAGAGACTTCTCTTGGTATAGAGGTTGGGGGACCACAGAAAGTAATCTATAAATATTTGTAACATGAAAATAAAACTTATCAATACATTTTTTTAAAAATCTGTGAATAATTGGCTGGTCAGAGAGGAATAGTGATTAACCCAAGGCCACATAGCAAATAAACATCAGAATCTAGATTAGAAGCTATTTCAGGTTTTTTCCTACTGTCCCACACCATCTGACTAGAGGAGAATGTGACCATGAGAAAGGAAAGGCAGAAAAATGAAAATATGTGATCGTACTCTCCTTTTCTCTCTTGTACTAATAGAGGTCCATTTGCATACATCCCTCTCCATGAGTTAGAGTTGGGACGGGCCAGATGCTGGTCATGTTAAGTGTCAAGAGATCCCAAAAGTACACAGTATGGAGACAGCCAACAAGACAAGGGGCCTAAAATTAGCTCAAAGCAGCTTTGTTTGAGAGTCCTGGCACAAATGCCCACGCTATTGCTCCCCCTCAGTTCTTCCTGCCTCGGTGGAAGGAGCCAAAAGGAGCTGGAAATAGCCAAGACGCTTACCACCCAGGCATCCCAAAAGTCCTGTTTTTCACCTACGCAGAGCCCCTGTGGACCTCCCTTCTAAAGAAAGACCTATGAAGAAGGAAGATGAGAGAAAGCAGTGGAAGGTGATGGCCTGTGATCTTTTCTGGTGCAGGGGAAGAGGCTGCATCTCTCCTTCCCCCTTTTTTTCCTTTCATTACTACTCTGGCTTTGGGTATCCAGAGTTTCCTGGCTGAAGTAGACAAGACAGGAGAAGCTTAAAAGGGAAACAATGAGAATAACAAAACTCCTATTACCACAGCTCCAGAAGGCTTGCAAAAACATTTTCCTCCCTGCATTCTTGGCTTCTTTGAAGATTTAATTTAAATCCCATCTTCTGGAGGTTCTTCCTCCCCCTCCAGTGCCTTCCCCTTCTTCTCCATACATATCTTGTATTTACCTGCCATCTTTTCCATTAGAATGTATGTTCTATAATGCAGCTGAGTGGTTCAGTGGATGGAGCACAAACTCTGGAGTCCAGAGGACCTGTGTTATCTCAGACGTTTTCTAGCTATGTGACCCTGAACGAATCATTTAAGCCCAAGTATCTCCAAAAAAAAGAATGTATCTCCAACACTTATAAATGCTTCATAAATGTTTACTAATGGCAACCTGGTGTCTTCACTTGAGGTGTTACACCTTGTGAGTGGTAGATGGAACCTAGATTTCACCCCAGACCTCCTATGTCATCTCTCTTTCCATTAGACCATTGGCAAAGTGAACAGAGGGGGACTTTCCACCTTCATGTATCAAATTTCAAATAGATGAAGTCTTTTAAATGGTTAGGTTTTATAATACCAAATGTCCACATGATTTCAATTCACTGTAAATATGCATCTGATGGATTCCACTTAAGAATTGAAGGGTTGTGATTGCACATGTTTAATCTATATTAGATTGCTTGACTGCTCAAGAAGGAGCTGGGAGAAGGAGGAAGGGATAGAATCGGGAATATAAAAATTTTTTAAAAAGTGTTAAAATTTATTTTTTACATGTAACTGGAGGGAAAATAAAATATGGTTTAAAATTTTATACTAAATAATTGAAATATCTCTTGCTTCCTGGATCAATGTCTTTTTATAGAAATAGTGGGATAACCTTTGAAAGTAACTTTTACCTGTAACTCTTAATGCTAGTGCTTTCCCTCTATAATCAGCTCCAATATATTCTATACCAGTCTTGTTTGTACAGTAATTTATGAATAGTGGTTCTCTCAACAGATTGTTAGTTCTTTGAGAGCAGGAACTGTTTTTGCTTTTCTTTGAATCCTCAGTGTTCAGCACAATGACACACAATGTTAATAGTTGTTATTGAAGTCATTTCAGTATGGTTCACTAATTTGTGATTATATTTTGGCATTTTCTAGGCAAAAATATTAGAGAGGTTTGACATTTCTTTCTTCAGCTCATTTTGCAGATAAGGAAACTAAGGCAAAAAAAAGGTTAAATGACTCCCCTAGGGTCACACAGCTAGTAATTGGCTGAGGCTAGATTTGAATTCAGGATGATGAGGCTTCCTGCCTCCATCTAGCTGCCATCTATGATTCTATGAGGCTACAAAAACATGGATTATCCTTATAGCCAGTTATACTTAACTAAATAATTATGCTGTAGTATGGTTAGAATACCACATACTATCAGGAAAGTGAATCAAGGTAGCACCAACACTGGAAATGATTCAAAGAAATAGAAGATATGATCTTGACTCTCATTGAAATTACCATCTAGTTGAGAACAATAAAGATCAAGTGAATCATAAAGAAAATAAATGCTAGGAATGCAGGAGAAAGTGACAGGGAGACACACAGAAAGAGAGAGAGAAAGAGATGGAAGGGAGAGGGAGAGGGACAGACAGAACAGACACAGAGACAGAGACAGAGACACACAGAGACATGGAAATAGAGATAGAGAGAGACAAAGAAACATACACATACACACAAAGAGAGAAAAGAGAGCTCATTGTACATAGTGAAATTTGTATGAGATAGTGTGACATGAACTGGATCTTGAACAGTAAGTAATAGTATCTGAATAGGCTGATAGAAGGGGGAAGACATGAATAGTATTTCAGAGAGGAGGTATGTACAAGGCAAGCTGTGGGCAGCACATCAAGAAGACCAGCCTGCTAGAGTGGGAAGTTTCATGTTGAGAAGAAAAGGCTTCTCATAGCTGATAGATGCACATGTTTTTTGAGTTGGTGATAGGTACTGTGGTGAAAGTACACTGACCTTGGAATTGAGACTTTTCCTTTTTCCTTTTACACATGAAACAAGTCCTTAGGATACTTTTGAGCTTGTTTTTTAATCTATAAAATGGGGACACACCTTCTTTTATTCAATATTTAGCTCATTGTCTCTTTAGGTGGCCTTTCACTATGTCTTCCTCCCTTACCCACTTCACTTTTATTTTGTATATTTCCTGTATTTACTTATCTGTAAATATTTTTAATTCCCTTCAGTAGAATACATAAATTTTTTTTGCTCTTTGCCTTTTTTATTTTATTTTTTATTATAATTTTTTTATATATAAAACATATGCATGGGTAATTTTTCAACATTGACCCTTGCAAAACCTTCTGTTCCAACTTTTCCCTTCCTTCCCCTCACCCTCTTCCCTAGATGAAAGGCACTCCCATACATGTTAAATATGTTAAAGTATATATTAAATACAATATATGTATACATATTTATACAATTATCTTGCTGCACAAGAAAAATCAGATTTAGAAAGAAAGTAAAAATAACCTGGGAAGAAAAAAAAATGCAAGCAAACATTAACAGAAAGAGTGGAAATGTTATGTTGCAGTCCATACTCATTTCCCAGTGTTCTTTCTCTGGGTGTAGCTGGTTCTGTTCATTACAGATCAATTGGAACTGATTTGGATCCTCTCATTGTTGAAGAAAATCACGTCCATCAGAATTGATCATTGTGTAGTCTTTTTGTTGCTGTGTATAATGATCTGCTTCTGCTCATTTCATTTAGCATCCGTTCTTATATGTTTCTCCATGACTCTCCGAAGTACATAATTTTTTAAAAATTAGTAGTATTTTACTTTTCCAATTACATGTATAGATGGTTTTTCAGCATTCATTTTTGGTTAAATTTTGAGTTCCAAATTTTCTTCCTCCATTCTGTTCCTTCACACCCCGTCCAAAACAGCAAACTGATATAGGTTATATATGCACAATGATTTTAAACATTTCCATATGAATTATGTTATGAAAGGAAAATCAGATAAAAAGGGGAAACCATGAAGGAAAAAAAAAAAGCAAACAAAAAAAGGATGAAATAGTATGGTTCGATCCACATTTGATCTCCATAGTTCTATCTCTGGATGCAAATGGCATTTTCCTTCCCAAGTCTATTGGAATTGTCTTGGATCATTATATTGGTGAAAAGAGTTGTCCATTATATTTGATCACCACATAATCTTGGTGTTATAGTTTACAATGTTCTCTTGGTTCTGTTCTCTTCACTCAGCATCAGTTTACCTAAGTCCTTCCAGGCTTTTCTAAAATCAGCCTGCTTGTGAGTTCTTATAGAACAATAATATTCCATAACATTCGTATTCCATAATTTATTCAGCTATTCCCCAATTGATGGGCATCTACTCAGTTTCCAGTTTCTTGCCACTACAAAAAGGGCTGCCACAAACATTTTTGCATATGTAGGTCCTTTCCCTTTTTTTATAATTTCTTTGGGATACAGACTCAGTTGTGACATGAATACAGAAAATTTTTGCTTTAGATAAGAGGACTGTTTGCCAGACCTTTACTTAAAGTTATTTTTACCATAATGGGTATATGCCCACAAAGGTGGGGAAGAAAGGAAGGGAGGCAAGAAGGGGATTGTGTCACCCATGGTGGGAAAGGGCTGATATATGATTCAGGGACACAAAGAGCTATGCTCCCAGCTAGAGCCAGTCCATGTTGGGGCTCAGATTGAATGAAAGTAAGAATAGTAGGGGCAGATACAGAGGGGCTGGACAGGACAGAAGCAGGAGAGGACCCAAGACCCCAGGGACAGACACAAAGCACCAGAGCTAACAAAGAAACAGACATGTGGGACTCTGACTTGGGGAGAGAGAAGTGGAGTAGTGCAAAGTCTTATACCAAGCCCCATCTAACAAAGCCAAGGGCATGGTAATATCTCTGCTTCTGCTTCCACTTGGAGAGTTTTTAAAGTTAGGTTGGTTTTCATTCTGGAGAGCAATTACTGGAGAGCTATACTCAAAGGGCTATCGAACTGTGCATACCCTTTGATCCAGCACTGTCTCTACTGGATCTGTATCCCAAAGAGATCTTAAAGAAGGGAAAGGGACCCATATGTGCAAAAAATGTTTGTGGCAGCCGTTTTTGTAGTGGTAAGAAACTGGAAACTTAGTGGATGCCTATCAGTTAGAGAATGGCTGAATAAGTTATGGTATATGAATGTCATGGAATATTATAGTTCTATAATAAATGATCAAGAGGATGACTTTAGGGAGACCTGGAGAAACTTATATGAACTGATGCTGAGTGAAATGAGCAGAACCAGGAGATCATTGTACACAGCAACAACAAGATTATACAATGATCAATGCTGATATATGTGGCTCTCTTCAACAATGAGATGATTGATGCCAGTTCCAATGATCTTGTGATAAAGAGAGCCCAGAGAGAGGAAACTGATTGTGGTTCACAGCCTAGCATTTTCACTCTTTTTGTTATGATTTGCTTGCATTTTATTTTCTTTCTCATTTTTTCCCATTTGATCTGATTTTTCTTGTGCAGCAAGATAATTGTATAAATATGCATACATATTGGATTTAACATATTTCTACCATGTTTAACATATATTGGATTACCTGCCATCCAGAGGAGGGGAGAGGTTGAGGAAGGGGAAGGAAATTGGAACACAAGATTTTACAAGGGTTAATGTTGAAAAGTTATCCATGTATATGTTTTGAAAGTAAAAGTTTTAATTAAAAAAAAAGTTAGGTTGGCTTTGTTGTATGGTGTTTTTTTTGTTTTTTGTTTTTTGTTTTTTGGTGGGAGGCTAGGAGGCCATGAACCTTGAGCTAAGGAGCAGAAGTAGAGAGAAAGAGAGGACACAGTCCAATAAAATTAACATAGGTGTTTATTTGGAATGCAGATTTTTTTTCCTTAAAATCAAATTTGGAATGTGAATTTACATGAAGGGAGAATTATCTTGTATAAGTTTCTTAAGAGTAATAATTGCCTTATTTTTGTCTTTTTATTTCCAATGTCTGGCATATAACAATAGTTATAATATAATAGCTAACATCTCCATAGTTTGTGTCCCCTATGCCTAGCATGATTCCTGGAACATAACAATATTATTATTAATAATCTTAGTTTTAGAAAATGATGATGGAGATGATGTAATATGTACTTCTAAGGCTTCTTAACTTGATGAGGTATGCATATATCATTCACCGATTCAAATTAAAAGCACATAGGATATTAAAATGACTCCTGCACTAAGATTCAGGAGTCTTTGATTCAGTATAGTATCAATATAATATTGATCAAAATTAATTTTAATGTAAGAATGGCCAACATTTATATGGTTACTACTAGTGCCAGACTTTATAAATATTATTACATTTGATTCTTACAACAACCCCCCCATTTTATAGTTGAGGAAAACGAGGCAAACACAGAGGTTTAGCGATCTGTCTAAATCAAATAGCTTGTAAGGGTTTGAGTCCACATTTGAACTCAGGTCTTAATAACTGCAGCTTCAGAGCTCTAATAATACAGGTATCTAGGTGATGTAAGTGGTAAAATTATGGACTCAAGAATCAGAAAGTTCTGAATTTGAATCTTATTTTACTTATTAGTTGTTTGACTCTGGGCAAGTCACTTAAATTCTTTGTGCCTCAGTTTCCTTCTCTATAAGAGAGTTGGACTCAGTGGATTCAAAGATCCATTTTAGCTCTAAATCTCTTATCTTATGATATTATAAATGCTTGTTGATCAATTGATAGTGGGGAAAATAGTTGAATTGTAGCTAGCCACAGGAAGGTCTTATTTTGAAATGGAATGCTTCTCTGAAGACCCTATTAGCTTACATGACTTCTGTGACTTTGCACTTAATTTGCAAGGATAGTTTATGAGAGTGACTAATGAAAGGACATTTTCCTGGTTGAGCAATATTTTTTCAGGAGCCAGAGGCTGCAGTGAAATATACATATTTGAAGGTGAGGAACTGAGAACAATGCATGCTCAGAGTCATGTCCTTTTATTGGTCACTCCCATAATCCATCCTTGCAAATTAAATTCAAAACTGTAGAATTCAGATGATATTAAAACTGGAAAAGACATTAGTCCCACCCCTTCATTTTAATGAGGAAAAAACTGAGGTCCAGTCAGTGACTTAGCCAAAGAGGCATCAATTTGGTGATATAAATAATGCAAGATCTAATAGTCAGTCAAAAAAGCATGTGCTAAGCACTAGAGATACGAACAAAGACAAAAGAGTCTTCTTTCTTTTCAGGAGTTCACAATCAATAATGGATTTTTGTATCTTCTTTTCCATTTGGCCAGCTCTAATTTTTAAGCAGTTGTTTTCTTTTTTTAAGCTGTTGACTCTTTTTTCATAATTCTCATTTCTTTTCCTTATTTTCCTTCTACCTCTCTTATAAGACTTTTAAGCTTCTTTTTGAACTCTTCCATGAATTCTTTCTGGATTTGAGATGGCTTCCCGTTTTTCTCTGGAGTTTTGCCTAGCAGTGTTTTGACATAGTTGTCCTCTTCTGAGTTTTTGTCTTGATCTTTCCTGTCACTATATCATCAGATTCTTTCTTTGCTGTTTTTGTTCATCTTTTTTTGATCTTTTTCCTTTCTTTTAAATTTGAGCCCTGATCTCAAGGGAGAAGGGGCACTGTTTCAGGCTTCTTGTGTCAGGAGCTGCAGGTATTGGATATTTACCTAGTGCTGCACTGATATTGTCCTGAAACGAACAGAGGACCCTTGTATCAGGTGCTGTGCTGAAGGGATTTATTAAGGATTTGGCCAGCACTGCTGGAGGCCATAGGGGTCTGGCAACTTTCTTAGTGCTAAACCAGGGTCTTAGATGTGGTGTTGGACCCTGCTGAAGCTAGTAGAGTGTTTCTGCATTTCCTTGGGGCTACATTGAAACATGTGGAGGGGATCTGTCTAATGGCAGCTGTCTGTTTGCCCAGGGCTATGTTGATGTATGTGGTATTTAGCTGAGCTGGAGTCTGCTCATTCTCCTGGCTATACTGAGGTGTGTGTGTGTGTGTGTGTGTGTGTGTGTGTGTGTGTGTGTGTGTGTGTGTGTGTGTGAAAGAGAGAGAAAGAGAAAGTGAGAGACAGACAGATAGAAACAGAAAGAGAGAGAGAAAAGGAATGAGAGAGAGAGAGAGAGAGAGAGAGAGAGAGAGAGAGAGAGAGAGAGAGAGAGACAGAGACAGAGACAGAGAGAGAGAGAGACAGAGACAGAGACAGAGACAGAGAGAATATGTTAGTATCGGTGATTGCTTACTCTACCACACTGGGGCTCAGAATCTACCTCTGGTTTGCTATATTGAGGTTTGCTGGGACATTTGCCTTCTTGGACTGTGTTCCCCTTTTACCCAAGTGAGATAGACCTTTCTTGTTAATCTTCCAAATTTCTTGGGCTCAAAGATTATTTTCCCCCATCTTTTTGTCAGTTGTGCTATTCCAGAATTTGTTTGGGGGTGCTCTTCTGTGGTTGTTTGGAGATGAATATGGGAGAGTTATGGTATGCTACTCTGTCATCTTGGATTCTATAGAAGCTTACAATCTAGTAGAAGAACAACATGGAAATATACTACATACCTACAAAGTGTGTACAATATATATGTATGTATTGTTATGTACAAACAAGCTCTATACAGGATAAATTGAAGATAATCAATAGAGAGAAGAGATTAGCATTTAAGGGGATTGGGGAAGGCTTCCTATAGATAATGGGATTTTATCTGGGACTTGAAGGAAGCCAGGGAAGCTAGAATGTAAAGATGAGTAGAGAAATTATCCCATAAATACAAAAGGACAGCCAATAAAAGTGCTTGTAATTGGGAGATGAAGTGTCTTGTTTGGGGAACAGTAAGGAGGAAATGTCACAAAGATCATTATGCAGCAAGGATAGGGGATAGGCTGATAAATATTGCTTTTGGCATTAGGTGGTTCAACAAGAATTATGCCAAGCTGGAACTATTCTCTATTGGTCTCCCCTGATTCCTATTAGACAGCAAAAGTGCAGACCCATGCCTTCCAAGTAGTCAAGTGAAGTTCTTCTCTGCAGCAAGAAGCTCTGGGAAACAGGTGCCTTAGTTATCCTTTGAAGTGAGTCTGTAACCCAGCATATGGGTTAGTGGATATTGTAGTGGCTGAGGTAAAAACTGGACATGGGGAAAGAGAGAAACTTAGCCAAGAAAAGGATGGGCTGACCCACTGCTACATCCCAGTCCAATCTGTGCCCTGGATCCTGAGCTGTGGATGAAGGGAACAGGATGCATCACATTGTCACTTTAGATCAAACCCACACTGACTGAAAACCCCCTCTTTGCTGACAGCAGCAAGAATTATGGTAATCTGTGTCTCTTTCCCTGTTAGCAGCACCACTCTCTTGAAGAAATGCCATCTGCCAGGATGAAAAATGAAGCCAATTAAGGACCAACAGAATGTACAGGCCAACAAGTGGCCTGGCTGATTCTGAGGCTGGGAATAATGGAAACCGGCATTTATCCCACTGGGGGCACAATATTGTTTGTTTGTTTTTTATTTGTCCCTTCAGTTGACCATAGCGTTGGCCATGGTTTGGGAGTCAGGGTCTTGGCAAGTTTGTCAGAGGCTTGGAAAAACAGCTCCTGCTTGTATATCTCTCACTAGCAGGTGGTGTGACCCAGATCTGAAGTTGACATCATAGCCATCTGTAAGACAGGAAAAGAGCCATCTATCTAGAAAGCTTCTGGGTCCCCAAATACAACTGCCTTTCTGTCACTCTGTGGGTTATAAGTACTACTCTTCAGTTACTTTTTTAAAAAATTACTATTAAACTCTCACAAAGCAGAGGTTCTGTATCAAGTTTTTGGCTATGTGTTATCTGGGGAATGGATTTAAGAGTTTTGGAGACAACCATCCTATGGTAAAAAGATAGGTCAAAGACTATCATACTTTTACTACCTTGCTTCAAAATGTCATATCCAAGGAAGGAAGAAAACATGTTTTCAAAGAATTACATCTTTTTCAAAAAGGAAAGGACTCCAATACCCATTTGGCTCCAAAAAGAATGGTATCTACAAAATACCCAATTTTTAACTTAGGTTATCTGGGACCACTGTTGTTTATTGCTGATCTAGTCTTCATTCAGTTGGCAAAGAAAAACAAAAAAAACCAACATTCTATACAGGTCTAACTGTGGTCACTTCCCTACTGGGAACTATGGCTCTCTATTGCCAAAAGGACAAAATAAACAATGGAAGAACTGGTATTTAAATATTTTAAAATGGTTCCAGTCTTTTTCTTTTCCTTTTTTTTTTTTCTGTTTTGAACTTAACAATCATGAATTGAAATAAGCATTCCTTTCCTGGCTTTGACACCACCAAGTTTGGACTTGCTGTGACCACTTTCTCCCTTCCTGCAGCACCAGGCTGCAGGACTAGCCCTGAGTAGATTGAGATGCATTATGTGCTAGTCTCTCTCCTGGCTGTCTTTGGTGGCAAAGAATAAGGACCTGAAAAAAGATCCTGGATGGCATGGGCATCAAGGCCAATGTATTGATGCTGACGAATGTCATCAGTGAGCTGAGAAGCAAGTACATAGAAGATGTGATTGCCCAGGGGAGCAGTAAGTTGGTCTCCATGCTCACCGGAGGTGCCATCCCTATTGCTGCCACCATTAGCTCTGCTGCTTGTGGCACTGCCCATGCTGCTGAGGAAGAAGGAAGAAAAGAAAGAGGAGTCCCATGAGATGATGACATGGATTTTGGTTTCTGCCTGAGCACACCACCCTTATCCTTGAGCAAATAATACTTGTATTTAAGAAAAACAAAACAACAAAAAAAATTTCTAATATGCAAAAAAAGAGAGAGAATTGCAATAAAACTAAAAGTTCCTATTTTGTACGATTTAAAAAAATATATCTATACATTACATTTAATGAAATCATAACAAAATTACCCTGTTTGTATTTTCTTTTAAAACTTTTTTCAACCTTCTTTTCCAGCTTTATTTGACATTATTCCCCCTTTTATTTCTTAGGCTTCAGTCAAACTAAATTACTAGACTATTTCCCAAACTGGAAATGCCACCCTCAATTTCCATGCTCCAATCCAGGACCAAAAGATCAGAGATCTAGATCTCAGATGGATAGATAACCTGTCAATCTCCTCATTTTATAGACAAGGAAACCAACGTCAAGCAAAGCAGTGACTTTTTCAAAGTCATATAAGCAGTAAGCAGCAGAAGCAGGATTTGAATTCAAGTCTTTTCTGCCTCAAGAATCAATGTTCTAATCATGTGACTATGCTGAAGCAAAGATCAAAACAGAGAATATTCATGCAGGACTCTTTTCAATTTTTATGTATTATTTATCTGAATCAGTGAAACATACACACATACCTGATCAAATTAGGAAGTCTTTGAAATACATACTATATCAGCCCCACCATCATTTTCAAAAGTATTTAAAATCTCAATTATATATTTCAGTCACTTTTTCAGTTGTTATCTGACTCATCATGGGGTTTTCTTGACAGAGATACTGGATTGGTTTGTCACTTCCTTTTCCAGCACATTTTACAGATGAGGGAACTAAAGCAAAGAGAATTAAATGACTTGCTCAGGACCATACAACTAAGTGTCTGAGGTCAGATTTGAACTTAGGAAGATGAGGCTTCCTGGCTCCAGGCCCAGTACTTCATCCTTTGTAAAACATAATTGCCCCCAATTAAAAAAAAAAAAAAGTGTGTGTGTGTGTGTGTGTGTGTGTGTGTGTGTGTATACTACATAAAGGGAATTGTATAGACATTATACCTGTCTTTGCATTCTAATTGTATACTTCTAATTGTAATTAGACAAAATGCCACCATATAAAGAACTACAAACATTTAGAAAAAAAGCAGAAAATGAATACAGAATGAATTAAATTTCCCTCCTTTATCCTAAGGGGCAATAGCAAAAGAAAATCACCTTTAAAAATGCTGGGGATTTTTTTTTGTTTTGTTTTTTGTTAAAACTGTAACAGTTTTGACCAAAAAAAAAAAAATTTATAATTGAATCAAGCACAAAACCACACACTCCAAACTACTTGGTTTGCTCAAAAGAAAATGTTTATATAGTGGGGGGGGGGGGGGGGAGTTGTTTTTGTTTTTTTGCTGAGGCAATTGGGATTAAGTGACTTGCCCAGAGTCACACAGCTGGGAAGTATTAAGTGTCTAGGGCTGAATTTGAACTCAGATCCTCCTGACTTCAGAGCTGGTGTTCTATCCACTGCACCACCTAGCTGCCCCTGTATAGTGTTTTAAGGTTTGTAAATCACTTTGCAAATATTATCTCATTACCTCACAATAATACTGAGAAGTAGGTGCTACTTATTACACCATTTTTCAGATGTTGAAACTGAGTTGCACAAGATTAGATTTTAATTCAAGCCTCTCCTTCTTCAAGTCCAGTTTCCTATTTATTTTGCTACATTGTATTTGTTTTGTATTTGCTTCTGAGGGGAATGAATAAAAATGAAAGGATTGGTTTAGATGCTTTCTAGAGCCCCATTCAGTCCTGCAATCCTATAAGAATTCATACTGCTTGGATTCACAATTTATAAGAAATCAGGTATTCTTATATAATGGACAACATGATATATTTAGAGCCAGAGTTGTTCAGTTGTAACCAACACTTCCTGGACTCATTGGGGAATTTCTTGGCAAAAATTCTGGAGTGGTTTACCATTTCCTTTCTCCAGCTCATGTAACAGATGGAGAAACTGAGGCAAACAGGGTTAAGTGCCTTGAACAAGGTCATATGGCTAATAAGTGTCTGAGTCTAGATTTGATATCAAGAAGATGATTTTTCTCAGCTTCAGCCTCTATGCACCCTGGTGCTACCTAGCTTTCCAGAGCCAGCTCTACTACCTACAAAGTGATTATGGTTACCTGTGTGACCTTGGGTAAGTCATAGAATCCCTGGGTCTGTTTTTTTCCTGCCAAATCAGGAAGTTGTATTATATAACTTCTAAGGCACTTCTCAGCTTTGAATCTCTGATCTCTTTTCACTTTAATTTTTTTTAATATAGTTATGGCATGGCATATTATGACATTTTTATTTTCTTCACCCTGTGTCATTTTGCTGTAGTCTTGTATTTCTTCATTTTGGAAGGTCATGGTTTAAAGCTAAGTTTATAGAGATAGACTAAGAATGTATTTGTAAATGAGGGGAAAACAGGGAACTACTGCTGAGTCATTCTCTTGGACTTAAAAAGTACAATAGGTGTCTAGGTAGCTGTGTTTCAAGACTTCTTGGAAATAAGGAAATAAGGCAGGTAGGGCTGAGTGGTCAATTACCCCGACCCCCCATCCCCACACTCCTTTGATACCTGAAATTTCACCTACAGAGATTTTCTCTTTGTGCTTAATGTTGTCCCCTCCAGGCTCCTCTCCTAAAGTGAACACATTAACTTCTTAACACCATAATTGAGAGTCTTGGATCAAGTTAGTTGACATTTCTGGGCCGCAGATTCTCACTCGGTAAAGTGAAGGAGTTGTCCTAGATAATTTCTAACTTCCTTTACACTCTAAATATATAATATTCTGACTAAATATTTTCTTAGGGTTTCTTTCAACTCTCCTAATAAGTTCATCAGAAGCCTTTCTCTCAAACCCAAACAGCTTAAGAAGGATGAAAATTACATTGATCAAATTTTACATATATAATCTCTTTTGAACTTCTCATCAACCCTGGGAATTAGGTGCTATTTATAATTCTCAATTTACAAGTAAAGAAACTGAGGCACAGAGACAAGTGGTTAGGTGACTTACTCAGAAATATTATAAGTGTCTGAGAGTGGATTTAAATTTAGATTTTCCTGACTTCAGCACCCTAACTGCTGAACCACCTAGCTGCTTCTGGGAGAAGTTAATTGAAGAAAAAGGTCTTAATAAGTAAAGGAGATGTGGATGGCGTATTTAGAGAGGACTAGAATCTCTCTAGTCTAAGGCTTGCCGAGCTCTTTTTAGGGTTGTTTATTCACCTTTGATGTCCCTCTTCATCCAACTCTTCCCTCTGGCTCCAAGAAGCATATACAGACAACGGCCACATCCTGGTAAAACTGTCTTGGCAGATGGGCTAATCCAGATAGAGTGTAAACAATAGTCAAACCCATCAGTGGGTTAAGGGAGGTTTACCCCAAGCATGTAAAGATTCCCTCTGACAGAATGGGAGGATGAGAATAATGTGTTCCAGTGGTCACAAAAGTAGCTGAAGCAGGTTTCATGGCATCCTTGGAAGGTCATCCTGCATCCTGGGCCATCACTAATCCTCTTAACTTTTGTCTCATCACTAGATTTCGATGACTTTATATAACACTACTTCACTTAAATGCAATCCACACACAAGTCATCACATCTTCAAGACAGTCATTGGTTCTCCCTTAACAAGGACGAACAATTGTGAAGTGGGGAAATAATTCTAAAAACAAACTTTGCCTTGCCTGTCTTCATTACTTTAGGACAGTAGTCATCAGGAACTCTTTCCTGTATACCAGAAGTCCTTATTTCAGAGATACCTTGTGCCCTTTATTGTCTGTGATAGATTTTGAATTCTCTTTTCATTTCTGCTATCCAATGGAAAATAGTAAGGGAGATCTCTTTATGAAGGATCATACCCCTGAGTTCCAGATTTGTCTCCACTTGCTCTTCTCTAATCATACTTCTTTCTCTTTTCTTTCTCATATTTACTATTAGCTAGGAGCCAGAAAATCCATAATCAAATTTTGCCATAATGTGATAAAAATTGGTGATAGCACTTAGTGAGAAAGACATCTAGAACATTAGATAATAAAATCAGGACCCTAAAAGATCTGGACAGGCTAAAACCATGGGCTGAATCTAACAAGGTGAAATCTGATGGGAATAATATAAAATCTAAGGCTTAGGTTCAAAAAATATCTACACAAGAAAGATAGGAAGAGAAAATGATGTGAATTAAAAGGATTTGATATTTTTGGTGATTACTAACTACTAGCTCAATGGGAATCAGTAGTATGATATGATTGTAATAAAGCTAATAATGTCAGTCAGTCAAGAAGTACTTATTTTCTTTAAAAGATTTCCAGTGTTACTTTTTAAATTTTTATTCGCAGTTCCAAAATCTCTCCCTTCTTCCATTCCCTCCCTACTCATTGAGAAGGCAAAAAATACAATACTCATTATACATATAAAGTCATACACAACATATATCTATTTTAGCTATATCAACAAGCACTTATTAAACATCTGCTGATGTGGAACCTGAACTTTAATCAGTAACTTACCCATCTTGTTTCCATTGTGACATGGACCAAGTTCTGAGACTTGATTAGCATACCAAGCCAGACTGGTGCCGTCCCAAATCACTGTTGACTCCATCAGGTCCCTCCCTGCCTCTTTCTTGGTCCCTCCCCAACTTTTCCCTAATTCCTACCCTTACTCTCTAGACTCTGCCCTGGCCCCTTCTCTTTAAAGCCTCTGAATCTGGAAGCACATTGCTTAATTATATATGATTCTACCTTGCTTAGTTATACTTGGTTGAGCCCATGAACTATTTCATGTAATAAATGGCATCCTTTGTCCCTGTGATAAATGTCTCTTGTGATTGTTTCACTTTTTAAAAATTTGTTTCTCTTTTTTTTGTTTCACTTTTCTTGAATCACTGTTCTAAAATTATACTTTCCCGCTCTATGTTTGAGGAATTTACTAAGAGCTAGGAATATAAGGAAAGATGCAAAATAGATGACCTGAATTCTCTCCTTAAATGGAGGTTCTGGAAGGAGAGGTCTCCATCTTCCATTCAGAGAAAGGGATGCCAGGAACAGAGGGTATTGATGAGGTATGAGTTCAAGAGCTAAAGTGATGGAAGGGTTTCTGGGGTGTGATGGAGAAGTCTAGGAGTACATCCAGGTTTTGTGTTGTTGTTGTTTTTTAATGAAGGTATAGGAATGTAACATATTGACTGCATGAATAAATTCAAGAGTAGAGAATAAGGAAGTTGTTAGATCTACTGTATTTTGGGCTGATCAGAGTCCATCTACATATTGTGTTTTGTCTTGGTCATCACATTTTCAGAAGAATGGACATTTAGGAGAATGAATAGAGTAGTACAAGCAGACTGGGTAGAGGACCTGGAAACTATATCATTCAAGGATGAATTAAAAGAACTGGGCATGTTTATCCTGGAGAATAGGAGACTTAATGAGGACATGATAGTAGTCTTCAAGAGTTTGAAGAGCTGAAATGGAAGTACGAAGAGAATGGGCAAAAATGGAAATCATTGAATTGCATAAATATAAAATTAGATGTGATCTAAAGGGGGGAAAAGTTTCTATCAATTAGAATTGTTCAAAAGTGAAATGGACTGATTTGAAAGATAATGAAATTGCAAATGTAAGTCTTAAAATGGAGGCAGATTATCATTTGTCTTGGAAATTGTAAAGGAGAGTCCTGCTTCAAGTATGATTTGGTCTAAGATCACAGAGTTCTATATTTCTCTGAGATCCTATGGTGCTTAGGTGAAACTCAAATCAATCAACATGAATTTTTTAGTATTCACTATGTGCCCAGCACTGTGTTAAGCAATAGGAATAAAAGTACAAAGAATGAAACAGTTTCTAGTTGCAAGAAGCTTACATTCTAAAATTAAAAACAAAAACCAAAACAAAACAAAACAAAACAAAAAAAACATTGTCCCATATGGGACATCTGGGCCCCAGCTTCAGTGGATCATTGCCCAGGACTTCTTGTAATTTAATCACTTAAATAGAAGAATAGGCACAGTATCTTCAGCATTATTTTTGTTTCCTGTCAATGGCCTGATGAGTCAGCATCAAATTAGATACTATATGTAAAATACTTTGCAAGCTCTTAAGTGATATATCTATTGTTATTTTTGTAAAAGGTGGTTGGGAGTGGGGCAGGGAGGTGGAATGTGATTCCTATTCTAACTCAATTTAAATCATAGAACTCAGGATTTTAAATTTTAAAAAAATTAATGAAAGTTAATTTTTAAAAATTTCTTCTTCCCACCTTCTTCAACCACACTAGGGAAATCTCCCACAAATCCTTGTAACAAACATGCAGGTTCAATAAAAAAATTTCCATATTGGCCATGTTCAAAAATATTTATCTCATTCTATACTCTCAGTCTGTCACTTTTCCATCAGGAGGTAGGCGCTACATCATTGATGTTCCTGGTTGACCACTGAGCTTTCCAGAGTTCTTAAGTCTTTCAAAATTGTTCATTTTTACAATATTGTTATTATAGTATAACTTATTCTGGGCAATCTTTTTAACTCCCTGGGCCAAGGTGTCCAGCTTTCTGGACCTTCCTGCAAGGCCCTTCCTCCAGATTCTCTGTTCTTTGGATTAGTGTACCCCAGGTTTTATTGGCCACATTTTCATAGTTTGTTAAAGCTGGAAAAGGCTTTAGAGGTTATTTAGTTCAATTTTCTCATTTTATGGATAAGGAAACTGAAGCCTAAAGTGTTAAGATCTGCAGTCTTACAGGTCATAAGTACCAAGCCGACTTAAGATTTTAAAACAAGTTTCAGATTCCAAAATTTACATTCTTTCTTATATCCTGTATTTTAACTCCTGTTCTTCTTTTTTTTTTTAATCTAAAAAGTGGAGGGATTCTCAGACATTGTTGTTTAGCTGTGCCTGACTCTTTATGACCTAATTTAGGGTTTTTGTTTCAAAGATACTGGAGTGGTTTGCCATTTCCTTCTCCAATTCATTTTAGAGATGAGGAAACTGAGGTAGACAGGTAAAGTGATGTGCACAAGGTCACAGAGCTAGGAAGTGTCTGAGGCTGCATTTTAACTCATATCTTCCTGATTCTAGGCCTACCTCTATCTACTACATCACCTATCTGACCTTCTAAAATGAATCCTTTCTCAATAACTGTGGATCAAATGTTCTTGACTTTATACAATCACAGAGTCACCCATCATTCTTACTCCAAATCAGGCCATTTGGATTCCATTCTCCTTCATGGCTCTTTACCTTTGCTGGACCTCAGTTCCCTCATCTGTGAAATGGAGAGGTTGTCCTAGATGGCCTTTTGGGCCCCTTCCAGGTCTATGAGATTGATGAGCCTATAAATCCTCTCTCCTTTACAATATCTTCATTTACAGATTCACAGTGTATATTAAAGTCATTAAGTTCAATCAGTCAGAAAGCATATATTACATTTTTTTCTGTGCCAGGAACTATGTCTTTTCCTACAGACTAAAACTAACAGTCCCTGCCCTCAAGGATCTTATGGTAGCCATTTGGGAGAAACCATGGACCATGGGAGTAACATATAGTCATATTGGTATATGCAAAAAGGTACAGCATAATTTTGAGGGTATGGCAATGGAGATATTGGTATCTGTGGAGTTCAGAAAATGCTTCATTAGGAAATAGCACCTGGACAAGGAATTGGAAATTGGGGAAATGCCCATCAATTAAGGAATGAATGGATAAGTTATAGTATATGAATATAATGGAATATATTATTCTATTAGAATTGATAAGCAGACTGATTTCAGAAAAGCCTGCAAAGACTTGAACTGATGCTGAGAAAAGTGAGCAGAACCAAGAGAACATTGTACAAAGTTAACAGCAAGATTATGTGATGATCAATTATGACAGACTTAGCTCTTCTCAGCAATACAGTGACCTAAGACATTTCCAATTTCCAATGCAACTCCAAAGCAATTTCCAATGAGAAATGCCATCTGCACCCAGAGACTGAATGCAGATCAAAACATACCATTTTCATCTTTTTTTTTGTTTGCTTTTTCTTTGTTATGATTTTCCCTTTTGTTCTGATTTTTCCTTCACAACATGACTACTATGGAAATGTATTTAGAATGGTTTTGCATGTATAACCCATATAGGACTACTTATCATCTTGGGGGAGGAGGGAGAAAAAAATTTGGAACTCAGAATATTAGGGACTTGAATAATGGAAACTCTATATGTAATTTGAAAAAATAAAGTACTGTTGAGGAAAAAAATGAATTAAAGTAAAAACAAAGATTATTCACTGCCTTCCAATAAAAAAAAAAAAGAAAGTTGTACCTGAGCTGAAGAATCAGAGGTGAGAAGAGAGATTATTCCTGTCATAGAGATGCTAGTGCACAGGATGATGGATCATTGTGTATAAGGAACAATAAGTAAGTTTGGCTGAACTGTAACTACAGAGAGGGTAATAATGTGTAATAATACTATAAAGGGAGGTTAGGGCCAGCTTGTAAAAGGTTTAAGTTATGGTATATGATTCAATGGAATGCCAAACAGAGGACTTTACAGTATTATTATTATTATAGCTGCTGCATTTGCATTTTTAAACCGAAAACTCTTAATCCCTATTCTGAGATCTTTTCTCAGCATGCAATCATTTGGGGAAGGAGAGGGGAACATTTCAGTACTGGCCTCTCTATAGGTATTTTCCGCATCCTTTTCCCTACCATCTGGCCCTGATGATGACAGGTAGATAAACTTATGATCCCTATGCCCTCTACTTTGCAAATCAGTCTGACTTAAAGGGAGTAGAAGCAAATGCTGTCCTTGCTTACTGACAATTCATTTTGTATTTTCTCAACCCCATAGAGTATAAGCTTTTTTGTTTGTTTGTTTTTACCTTTCTTAGAATCCCCAGAACTTAGTACTAGTCTAGCCCACTGTTTAGCAAATAGTAGGTGCTTAATAAATGTTTGTTGATTGATTGGTGCATAGTAAGTGCTTGCTGAGTGATGTTCTGTGAATATGAAGTTTCACTGGCCAAGATTGCCCAAAGCAGTTCTAGATGCCACAGTATTTATATAGTCTCTCTCTCTTAATAAAAGCACTATCATCTAAGAAGTGCTTCTTGACCTGGCAGAAAATTAGCACCATTATAGAATGATGGAGATAGAAATGCAAAGGAAAGTAATTCTATGGGATACTGAATGTGGAACTGACGTAATTTTAGAAGCTTCTCCCAAATAGCTTTTCAATAAATGTGTCAAACAAATTGGGCATCTCTGTTCTCTCCCACAGCAACAGTGGAAAAGGTCTAACAAGTATTTTGAGTTAGGTAAAAGACAAAAAGCCCAGGAAAACCACAGAGCCCATCTCTAATGGACCGTTCCAGTTAACGACATCATTGTGCCATCTGCTTCATGTAGAGCTGAAACCTAATTTATTCTGAACTTATTAACTTAAAACCTATTAGGCTCATTTACTTTGAGCTGCACATGCCACAGAGAGCCAAGCAGGGATGTGGGGCAGGAAAGGGAGGGGAGAAAGGGATTTGGTGGTAGACAGCAGCCTAGGCAGCTCCAGGGAGAGAATAACATGTCCACTTTTGAATGTCACAAGGACATTGCTTGCAGGAGACTGGATATGGAAGTCTCATATCTTCTAGAGAAAGATAATAAACTGGGGGATCTGAGCCTCACAGACAAGAAGTTGTTAGCTTCTAGTGACCTTTTCAGAGGCAGCATGAAGGGATTCAAGCAGGCAGAAAGGTAAATGTTCGCCTGGCACTAGCCAAGAGGTTTAGGCAGCTTACGCAGATGGATAAAGGTCCAAAGTCTGGGTCCTGTCAGCTTACTGCAGGAAAAAAAAAAAAAACCAAAAACAAAAACAAAAACAATGAACAGTCATCAACCTGATCCTTGGTTTTGTGCTTATGTGAAAACTTTGAAAAGGAACATCTGAGGGAAGTGTGGGATAATCAGCTTTGGTTTGCAGTAAGGGAGTTCTGGGTTCAAATTCAATTTCTGAAACATGCTGGGGCAGGTCATTTACTCTCTCAGTATTCCCAGGAAATTTTCTAAGACACTAAGTAGCAGAGATGAGCATTGACAGGGACAGCTTTCTTATCAGAACTGCTCTGTATTAAAGAAATCAGAGCTCTGGTTTGAAGAGGGAAAAAAGACACCTTTCCATTTCTAAATATCTAAATGCACAAGCCATACCAGAGAATATATGGACCTGGAGTTAGGAAGACTTCAATCCAATCTCAAACATTTGCTAGTTACATAACCTTAGGCAAGAAATTTAACTTCTACCTCGGTTTCCTCATCTGTAAAATTGAAATGATCATAGTATTTACCTCCCAAGGTTGAGAATAAAATGAGATTATACAACTGTGATGGATTTGGCTCTTCGTAGCAAAGTGATGATTTGAGATATTTCTAATAGACTTAGAATGGGAAATACCATCCACATCCAGAGAGAGAATTATGGAGACTGAATGTGGATTGAAACACCACATTTTCACCTTTTGTTGTTTGTTTGCTTTTTAAATTTTTCTTGTGATTTTTCCCCTTTTAATCTGATTTTTCTTGCACAACATGACAAATATGGAAATGTAGTTAAAATAATTTATTTAATTAAATATTTATTAAATATAATAATAATAATATTTAAAATAATATATTTAAACCTATATCAGATTACTTGCTGTCTTGGGGAGAGAGGAGGTAAAGGGAGGGAGAAAAATTTGGAAGACAAATTCTTTCAAAAATGAATGTTTAAAACTAACTTTACATATATTTGGGAAAATAAAATATGATTAAAATAAAATAAAAGTAATAATAGTTATTATTCTTAGTAAAGTGCCTGGTATATAGTAGGTGCTTAATAAAGTTTGTTTCCTTCCTTCTCTGTGTGATGGCACACAGAGCTCATTTACTTTGAGCTGCACATGCCACAGAGAGCCAAGCAGAGAGGTGAGGCAAGAAAGAGAGGAGAGAAAGAGTTTGGTGGTAGACAGAAGCCCAGGCAGCTCCAAGGAGAGAATAATAAGCCCACTTTTGAATACCACAAGGACATTGCTTGCAGGAGACTGGATATGGAAGTCTCATATCTTCTAGAGAAAGATAATAAACTGGGAGATCTGAGCCTTAGTGAGCAGTAATACAAAAAAGCCTTGAATTAAAAGGTAGGAGAGATGGTTCTAATTTTTATCAGAGATCCAGTTCAAATCCCAGCCTTGATACTAACTTGTGGGAAATATCAGGCAAATCTCTGAACCTTAGATCCTCCTAGTCACACAAAGGTCTACACTACAGGGTCTCTATTTTCTCATCACTAGAGGCCACAAATAAATGAATTACCAGAAATCTGATACTTAGATACTGGACAAAAACTTTGCTTGTGATATCCTTGTGGACAAGGTGGAGAGAAATTGACTGTGTCATAATACCACTGGGTGAATTTGGAGATAAGATAAAGAGTGTCCTCATTGATGGGCCAATGCTATCTTGAATAGAGTCTCAGCTGGAGAGCCACAAACCTGGAGAACCTATGCTGTTCAACATTTTATCAGTGATATGGATGAAGGACAAGAAGGAATGCTTGTGAGATATGCATATGATGAAAAGCCAGAACAAACAGCTAAGATGTTAGGAAAGATGATCATGACTTAAAAAGATCTCATCAGGTTAAAATGATGGGCCCAAGCTAATGAGAAAACTTTAAAAAGAGTAAATATAAAGTTCTAAATTTGGCAGCTCTATGGTATAGTGGATAGAATCCTGAGCACTACTATTTACTGCTGTAAAAATTGTACCACTTAGAGAAGGAAGGAAGCAGCAATTTATTAAGCACCTATTACTTTACGAAACACTTTTCAACTATCACTTCATTTTATGCTCACAAACAACTCTGTAAGTAGATACAATTATTATCCCCATCTTACAGAAGAGAAAACTGAGGCAGAAGTTAGTGTTAGAAAGACCAGAGTTCAAATGTGACCTCAGATATTTGTTAGCAGTGTGACCCTGGTCAAATCACTTAACCTTGTTTGATTCAGTTGCTTCCTCTGTAAAATGAAAAGGAAATGGCAAACCATTCCAGTATCTTTGCTAAGAAAAACCCAAATAGGGTCATGAAAAAAATTGGATATAACTTAAATGATTGAACTAGTGTTCAGGAAAGAGATCATCTATTGAACCCTTTTCCAGACAAATCATATCTGGAGCATCATATTTCTTGAGATCAGAGATTGTCTTTCACCCTTTTTTGTATCCTCAGAGCTTACTTAGTCCAGTGTCTGGCACGTGGTAGGTAGGTAGTTAATAAATATATCATATGGAGTCACCTGAAGAAACTGGGGGGTTTTTAGCCTGGAGAAAAGAAAGGAGGTGAGATTGGGATAGCTGTCTTCAAATATTTCCTTTAGGAGGAAATAAGCATTTATTAAAAACCTATTATGTGCCAGGTTCTCTGCTAAAAGTTCAGGATATAAATAGAAGCAAAAAAGAAAAATAGTCCCTGTCTTCAGGGAACTTACATTCGTGTGTGTGTGTGTGTGTGTGTGTGTGTGTGTGTGTGTGTGTGTTAAATAGTATTTTATTTTTTCCAACTTCACGTTGAGGTAGTTTTTAACATTCATTTTTATAAGAATTTGAGTTCAAATTTTTTCTTCCCCCCATTCCCCTATCCCTCCTTCCCTCCCCTTCCCTCTTCTAAAGATGGCAAGCAATCTGATATCAGTTATACATGTGCAATCATGTCAACATATTTCCACATTAGTAAATGCTATGAAAGAAAGAAGAGAACAAAAGGGAAAAGCCACAAAAACAAAACAAAATGAAAAAGAAAAGTAAAAATAGTATGCTTCGATCTGCATTCAGATGCCAAACTTCTTTTTATGGATATGGATAGCATTTTCCTGATTCTTTTGGAATTGTCTTGGACCATTGTATTGCTGAGAAGAGCTAAGTCTATCAAAGTTGATCACTGCACGATGTTGCTGGTGAACATTGCATAATATACTCTTAGTTTTGCTCACTTCACTCAACATCACTTTATGTTTCTACATTTTTCTAAAATCTACCTGCTCATCATTTCTAAAGCATAATAGAACTATATTCTGTTACATTCATATACCACAACTTATTCACTCATATCCCAATTGGTGGATAGCTCCCCAATTTCTAATGCTTCGCCACCACAAAAAGACTTTTGATATAAATATTTTTGTATACATGGCTCCTTTTTCCTTTTTTTTTTTTTGGTCTCTTTGAGATATAGACCTAGAAGTTGTATTGCTGGATGAAAGAGTATGTACAGTTTGGTTGCCTTTTGGACATAAAAAACTTACATTCTAATGGGGAAGACAAAGCTACAAAGGGAAGAATGGGGAAGAAGGTACCTGATTCAGGGACTTGGTTTTTAAGACTGGTAGTCAAGCCTAGGGCCAGGAGAGGACACATTTATAAAACATTTATTATGTATCAAGTTTTCTGCATGTTTGGAATCCAAATCATTGACCTCTGAGGTCACTCCCAATTCTAGAATGCTGTGATTTGATGACTTCTAAGGATTTAAAAAAAAAAAAAAAACAACGAAAAAGATTTACTGGGCACCTACCTTAATGTCAGGTGCAATGTTAAGCATGTTATAAATGTTATCTTATTTGATCCTTCCCACGGTCTTGGAAGGTAGGTACAATGATTATTCCCATTTTTCACTTAAAGGAAACTGAGGCAAGCAATGGTTGCATGACCAGACTAGCTTGAGCTTTCTCTCATCTCTCTTTTTTTCTGCTTCTGTCCCTGCCCTGCCCATTGAATATTGATGAATAGGATAGTCTGTATGATGACAAGAAGAAGAAAAGGAAGAGGTTTGAGAAGAAGCTGGATTAACCGCACTTGCAAATTTATTGGCAGAGGAGACACTCGAGTGGGGGAAGTGCCCTTGGCCAATACAGATTGGCACCTTTTGTGCAACTTACAAAGAGTTGTCTAAGAAGTCTAAAGGCTTCTTAAACTTTGTCCACTCGTGACTCCTTTTTACTTGAGAAACTTTTATGCAATTTGTATATATACAGATATATAAAATAAGTATACAAACCAAACATTTAGTGATGATAAATCATAATTTCGTGATCATCACATTCAGTTATGAGATCCCATATGAGGTCACAACCACAGTTTAAGAAGATGGGGTCTGGAACATCCTGTAGTGAGAAGATTTTCCCAGGAACATAGTGTATGCCAGAGGCAGTTCTTGAATCCAGATCTTCCTCTGTATCCAGAATTTTAAGGTCTTTCCTTAATATTTCTTTCAGAGGTTTTAACCTGGGACATGTGATAAGGATGATGAAGATATAACCAGCATTTATATAACACCTACTATGTGCCAGATATTGTGCTAAGCATTTGATAAATATTCTCGCATTGGATCCTTTCAACATTCCTAGGAGGTAGATGCTATGGTATTATTAGCCCATTTTATAGATGAGAAAACTGAAGCACCAAGAAGTTAAGATCACACAGCTAAAGTGTCTGAAGTCAAATTTGAATTCAGGTCTTCCTGACTCCAGACCTGGTGCTCTATCTGCTAAATACTGTCTAGTTGCTTTGCTCATGGAATCTTTTCTGTTGAAATATTTCACTAACTGACATCATTATAGTTGGCTTCCTTTGTAATTATGTGTCATTTATTTTATGCACTTAAAAACTTCACTCTGAGAAGGGGTTCATAAGCTTTTCCAGACAGCCAAGAGCTCTGTGACACACACACATTCACAAAAAATGAAGAATTTTTGCCTACGATAGTCTCGAGCTAGTTGGGGTCTAGTTGGCTAGTATTATATATTTGTAGGAAGTAATACAGAAAAACCTACATTCATATTTCCTGGTGAGTCCAGCTCAACTCCTTGTGGAGTGGGTCACACGGCCAGCCCACTTCATATACAAGACCTGGGGAGACCTCCTCCCTCACCCCAAAACTTTATGGGTCAGTTAGGTGGAACAATGCTTAAAGAGTTCAAATTCACTTTTAGACACTAGTTGTGTAATTCTGGGCAAGTTAATTACTCTCTGCCTCAATTTCCTCATCTGCAAAATGGGGATAATGATTGTAAACCACTTCCCAGAGCTATTGTGAAAATAAATTGAGATGATATTTATAAGGCACTTTGCAAACCTTAAAGTGTTTATAAATATAAGCTTTCCCCCCAGGTCATCTAATAAAACCTGTATTATCATAGGATGAGGCATGAGAAAAAAAATCTAACATTAAGATAGAAAGACTTCGACCTAGATACCTTCTTCTTCCTTTTGTATTTAGTGTTACAACAGCTCTTACTATGTCTTTTATGCAATTATTCAGTCAAAAATTAAATTCATAGAATCACAAGCTAGTGGGGGAGGCAGACACCACCTGGTCCAGACACAACCAGAAGCAGGAATCTCATCAACAATTGTTGTTCAGCTGTGTCCAGTCTCTTTGACCCCATGTGGGGTTTTCTTGGCAGAGGTTTAATTGGGGTAAACAGAATTAAGTGACTGGCCCAGGGTCACACAGCTAGTAAGTGTCTGGGGGTGGATTTGACTCCAGCACTCTATCCACTGGGTCACTTAGCTGCCTCATAATAAAAGCTATGTTGTAGATGTGTGTGCTTGTATAATAGGTGTACATCCACATAGACACAGATTTATATGTACATACACGCATATATATAAACACATATACATGTACATATATACACATACACAATACATTCACATTTACACAATACACACATATATAAACACATATACACATGCACACACACATATAGACATACACATATATATTGTGGAGATTAAAATTATCCCACCGGCAATAAGAGAAACTTAGGCAGAGGTCCCTTTGGTACTTTATTAAAGGGTCCATGGTCCCCTCTAATGAAGTAGACCTCAGATCTTCCTCACAATCTGAAATACCTCCTCCTTCCAGAGCCCTATTTTTATAGGGCTAGATGTTCAGTCATTCCGGAACAGTTATATCAAATATAGAATGATTCCACTGAATACTGAATAAGCAATTTGTCAGCAGGGTCATAAGTTAGGGAAAGCAAGAAATATATCTATATAAGATGGACAGGTTCTCCTTAATTTGGGCTGGAAGAAATAGGACAAGCTATCACAGTCAGTGACCTAAATGGTCATAAGATTGTCTTCTGCTTTTACAGGACAAGTGATTGATCCAGAGGTACAAAAATATTTGGGGGGACTTTCCGTGCAGATGCAATCTGCCATGCTGGGCTTGGCCACAATGACAAGGCAAAACAAAAGTGGAGGGTCTCTAGTTAACTTTGTATAGTTAAGCAAATGCACATAGAATCTGCAGCTCACAGGTTTGGGACCTTATAGTCAGAACTTTGATATGATTCTATCAAATTGACTTAATATTGATTGGAATACCAAAATTAATTATTTCTCTCCTTCTCTCTCTTTCATATTTATATTTATATATAGGAACAGACACATATATGTGTATATACATATTTATATTTATATATATATAAACACATACACATACATACATATACACACATTATATACACAGGCACACACATATATATGTGTATATATAAACCAATTAAACACAGAATAACCTTCCTGGGTCTCAGTTTCCTCTTCTGTAAAAAGAGAGTTGGCTTCTAGAGACTCCCAGCTCTAAATCAATGATGCTGTGCTCCCACACAGCATCCATCACTGATACACTGATCCTTTGATTGTTTTTGTATTTCTCATCTCTTTAACTGACTTATAAGGGGGTGAAGGATCTTGAACATAATAGATGTTTGATAAATATTTGTTTGATGAATTAAAATGGATGAATTATCAAATATAGGCAGGCACAATTTCTTACAATCTAGAGTCTAAAATCAAGACTCAATCCACTATTACCAGGACAGAAATTGAAGCTGACAGTGAAATAACTAGTCCTAGCCTCCCATTGTAATAGAATATAGAATGGAAACTGCTGAGTCTCTTGTATAAATCAGCAGAAAAACACTCTCTAAGGGGGAGTGCTTTTTCCTTTAGATTTATAGTTGATTAGCATCTTCTTTGATCTAATCCTGTGTTTTTCTTCTTTTTTCATTATATTAAAAATGCTTAAAATTATGTTCATTATAAAGGCATAGAGACATGTGGAAATTTATGTCTATGTTAGAGAATAATGAGAAATGATGATGAATTAATTCTGAGGAATATTTATTTTCATACTTGAAGAACCTATGATTTCAATGATGAGGTCATTCCCTCAAGAGAGGCATAATGATACAGTGGGGAAGAGAAATGGATTTAACATCAGAGGACCTGAATTCAAATTCTATTTCTGCTCAAGTTATTTGATTAATATGACCCTCAGTTTCCTCATTGATAAAATGTAGAAGTTTGACTTTAAGACATGTAAGGTTCTTTATAGCTATAGATGTCACCATTCTATGATTTATTCTATGGTTTTTGAGAGCCATTATGCCCCAAAAAAATTTCTACACCCTTTGGCCAGCTTAGGTTGAGTCAGAGAGACACTTTAGTAGAGACTTTGTTAAGCAGTTCATCCATGGGTTGCTACCATAAAGTCCTCTGATGCCTCTCTGTCCTGTGGAGGAGACGCTGTGTTCACTAAGGTTTTGACATAAAAGCAAGAAATTCTGTTAGATTAGAGAGAATATCTGATTTAAAATTTTAGATCCCTGGGGACTTTCTAGTATTCATTATTTCTCTCCTCTGTCTCAGTTTCAATCACCTCTTTCAGAAAGGTGTCTATAAAGATATTCACAGAAAGAAAAAGAGAAATGTAGAATTGAATGTTGAGATTGAGGGGAAAAAGAGTGATAAGTGACAGTAAAGTTCACTCTGTTTTGTCCAAATCCTTTTTGCTGGCATTTATGGGCCTCTAGATTACTCTCTTTCCTCCCTAATATATGCATCCTTAGTTCACAGTATTTTTTAATGAAAACTTTTGTATTAAGAACCATCTATTTTCTTTTCTCTTAACTCTTCCCTAGGGGAGGAAAAAGAAAAACAAAATACTTGCAATAAATAAATATAGTTGATAAAAAATTCCCATATTGGACATGTCCAAAAAAGTATGTCTCATTCTGCATATTAATCTATCAATTCTTTGTCCAGAAGATGAAGCACATTTTCTTGAAGGAATCTGGTTAATGATTGTATTGTTCAGAGTTCTTAAGTCTTCCAAAATTCTTTAGTTTTTTTTTTCTTTCTTTCTTCCTTTCTTCATTCCTCCATCCTTCCTTCCTTTTTCCTTTCTTTCTTCCCTCCCTCTGTTTTCCTTTCTTTTTCTTTCTCTCTCCCTTTCTTCCTTCTTTCCTTCCTTCTTTTTTTTGCTTCCCTCCCTCCTTTTTTATCTCTCTCCCTTGCTCCCATTTTTTCTTTTCTTCCTTCTTTCACTCTCCTTCTTTCCTTTCTTTCTTTCTCTCTCTCCTTCCCTCCCACCTTTTCTTTCTTTTTCCTTTTCTTCTTTCCTTCTTTCCTCCCTCCCTCCCTCCCTTCCTCCCTCCTTCTCTCTATCTCTTTCTTTCTTTCTTTCTTTCTTTCTTTCTTTCTTTCTTTCTTTCTTTCTTTCTTTCTTTCTTTCTTTCTTTCTTCCTTCCTTCCTTCCTTCCTTCCTTCTTTCTTTCTTTCTTTCTTCCTTCCTTCCTTCTTCCTTCCTTTCTTTCTTTCTTTCTTCTTCCTTTCGTTTTCTTTCTTTCTTTCTTTCCTTCTTTCTTTCTTTCTTCTTTCCTTTCTTTCTTTCTTTCTTTCTTTCTTTCTTTTCTTTCTTCCTTCTTCCTTCCTTCCTTCTTCCTTCTTCTTCTCTTCTTTTCTTTCTTTCTTTCTTTCTTTCTTTCTTTCTTTCTTTCTTTCTTTCTTTCTTTCTTTCTTTTCTTTCTTTCTTTTCTTTTCTTTCTTTCTTTCTTTCTTTCTTCTTCCTTCCTTCCTTCCTTCCTTCCTTCCTTCCCTTCCTTCCTTTCTTTCTTTCTTTCTTTCTTTTTCTTTCTTCCTTCCTTCTTCTTTTCTTTCTTTCTTTCTTTCTTTCTTTCTTTCTTTCTTTCTTTCTTTCTTTCTTTCCTTTCTTTCTTTCTTTCTTTCTTCTTTCTTTCTTTCTTCCTTCCTTCCTTCCTTCCTTCCTTCCTTCCTTCCTTCCTTCCTTCCTTCCTTCCTTCCTTCCTTCCTTCCTTTCTTTCTTTCTTTCTTTCTTTCTTTCTTTTCTTTCTTTCTTTCTTTCCCTCCTTTCTTTCTTTCCTTCTTTTCTTTCTCATTTTCTAAATGATATTTTTCTTTTAATTTATATTAATGCACTTTAATTTTTTTAATTTAAAAAATCTTAATTTACTACACATTATTTTCAAAGCTAATTGTTCTTTTTTTCAATGTTGTTATAGAATAAATTATTCTTCTGGTTCTGTTCACTTCATTGATTACAACTACTCAAACAATCTCAGAGATCTTGTGGTCCAATGCCCACATTTTAGAGAGAAGGAAACAAAGCCCCAGGAAGGGGAAGTGACTTCTCTAGCTGGACAGATAAGATAAATAACCATAAAATAAAATAGCAAAAGGAAGAAATTGATAAGAGTCTGATGAGTAGTGAAAACAAGAAGTACTAAACTGAAGATTTCCCATCAAGTTGAAATATTGGTGTTAGATTTCGTCCTACTTATTACATCACACATAGCCCTCCTGTGAGGTTACCATATTTTGGACAATGCTGTTCATTTGTAAGTGTTAGCTCTTTAAAGTACTCCCTAAATGCTTCAGAGAAATAAAGATTATTTAAGGGGAAAAAATAGTTACACAGCTTTAAGGATACAACTAGGTGGATAATGAGGAAGTTGCCTCGCTGGAGAGATTAAGGTCACAAAAAGTCACACCAACCAAATCAGTCATCCCGCCCATTTCCTGTGGCAGAAAATGCTGCTGCCTATTAAGCACCTCAAGAAGCTTGAAATTTCAAATTTTCAAACTTGAGTGTGTGTGTGTGTAGGGAGGGAGTGTGGAAAATAGTTCAGCCCTATAGCCCTGACTTATGGAAGAATAATTTTCATTAATATAATGCTTTAAGGTTTGTAAAGTATTTTACATACATTATCTCACTTGATTCATAGTTAGAGACGATCCTGCTAATAAGTGAGAGATTTTGGACTCAAGTTCCAGTGACCAGCAGGATGCAGGAAGAAGGATGAGGGGGAGTGAGACCAAGTTCTTCTGGCCTTAACATTCTATGAGGATTGAAAAAAATTGACTTTTTTTGTTCTTATTGTGCACCCTGGAGACTTGAGATATGATTAACATTCATAAATTAATTAATAATAAATAACAATTATTTGGGTAATTTCATGGTAGAATCTAAGTAGGATATATATTAGTAGAAGAAATTATATTCATGAATGACCATTTTTTCATTACTTCCTTGTAAATTGTTCTTTGGTTCTCTGCTGCATACCTTACTGTATTCTTTTTTTCCCCTTTCATTCTCCACCCTCATCAACCCCCAAGCAAAAATGTATATATATAAAATAAATTTAAACACATGTAGATCTACATACATATACTGCCCCCCCTCAACATACACACATCCTTCCTATCTCTGCTGACTCTTCGATTAATCTCTCCTCATCCAAGGATCCCTCCCATGTCTTCTTCCCTCACCTTTTGCTTCCCTCTCCACCCATCCCTCTCCCCTTAAAACATAAGCTTATGAAGACAGGAGCAATTTTATTTTCATAACTCCAGTTTCATTTGATTAGTAGGATTTAATAAATATTTGTTGATTTGGATTGAAATAGTGATGATGCAGAGTTGGAGATGATAAAGAGACAAAGCTCCCCATTATACTCCAAGGCTGCTTGACTGTATAAAGTCAAAGCTTAGAACCCAGGATCTTACTGGATTCTTTTTGTGGTATTTTTTACTCCATCCTTTACCATTAGGGCCCTAGGCAAAGCACAGAGAAAAGAAAAAGAGCTGGTCAGGCAGTATTGAGCTATTGGAGGTTTGCCCAGAGTAGACAATGATAAACTGTTCCTTTTTGCCCAGAGAAGAGCTTCTAGCATTAAGAAGCACTTAATTATTCCAAGCCTCAAAGGGGCAGGAACCTGTGGCCTGAGTGTGATTATGTTTTACCTGGAAGAGAACAGGAGCCTCTCCTGGGGACCTACTGGGACTTTGCCAGCTGGGAAGCTCTTGTACCAACTTGCTTCTCTAGAATCCAGGCTTATAATCAACTAGATCTAGTGTATCTTTTGATTTGGTGGAAAGATCAATGGCTTAAATGGAGATTAGACTTAACCTGAGCAGCACTTCTTCCCCAATAGTCACTGAAGTATTTTGTGTCAAAATGGTAGTAGAAGCAGTGACCAGAATCCCAGAGTTTTCTTTATCAAGAACTTATCTCATTCCCTAACACCAAGTTCTCACTGTCTTATTGTAGCTTCCAGAAACAAGAGGAAAGTTGTACACTTACATTTTGTAAAAGGGATTTTGTCGGCTATGTGGATATCCCTAGGTAAGTATGTGCATTCACATATTTATAAATACACATACATATATATGTAGGATAGCTAGATGGCACAATGGATAGAGCACTGGGTCTGAAGTCAGAAAAATGTATCTTCCTGGGTTCAAATCTGATCTCAGACACCTACTAGCTTCATGACCCTGGGCAAGTCACTTTAATCTGATTTGCCTCAGTTTCCTCAATAAAATGATCTGGAGAAGGAAATGGCAAATATCTCCAGTATTTTTGCAGAGAAAACACCTGAAACAACTAGGCAATAATATATATGCGTATGCGTGTGAGAAATATGCATATCTTCTCCATTAAAAGTCTATTGATGCCTCATGATAGCATAGATGTGACTCTGTGTTCTCCAAGGTCATTCCAGTGCATGGGATGACTTAAAAGTTTAAAAAAAAAAAAATTCTTTAGTTTCCAGGTCTAGTGATAGTCTATATATCTATTATGTGAAAACCAGGCCAGTCAAGTTTGAAGAAGCTTATCATGAGATAATGATTTTATGGGGTAAGGGGAAATTACAATTTAAGAAGGCTCTCAGGTGGGGGGAGGGGCGTCTATATCCAGTAGTGGGTATATTCAGTGGATAGAACCAGTGGAATTGAAGAGTTATTGAAATACTAATGCAGGGACAGCTAGGTGGTGCAGTGGACAGAGCACCAGCCTTGAATTCAGGAGGACGTGAGTTCAAATCTGGTCTCAAGCACTTAACACTTCCTAGCTGTGTGACCCTGGGCAAGTCACTTAACCCCAGCCTCAAAAAAAAAATATATATTAATTCATATATACATAGCTAAATATATCTTTTTATGTGTACGTGTGTAAACATATATATATTTAAATGCTTATGCATGTACATATATGTATATATGTATGTATGTATTTGCTTTAACATTTTAGACTTCACTTACAATTCTTGCCCAATGTGCCTAAGATTTGCCTTTTCACTGTCTATTAAAAAGGGAGGAGGTGTTTGCTAAGTAATTTAATAATGTAACCAAGGAAAATGTTTAGCCTACTTAAAAGTGTAGGCCAGCCATCTGTTTTCAAGTACTAGTAAAAATACTTTAGCATCAAATTCTGCATACAGATAGTCAAGAAACTTGAGTTCTAGTCTCAGATCTGTCAAATATTTGTTATGTGACCAATGGCTGAGCCACTTGTCTCTGGCTTCAGTTTCCTTTTCTGTACCATGAGGGGGGTGGAAAAGATAGCCTCAAAGGTCCCTTTCCAGTTCTTGCATTTTATAACTCTGACACTCTTCTTCTCTCCCCCTCTGTGCCAGCCCCCTTCTCCTGGGGAGCTCTACAGTGACAGAAGCAGCAGCCTCTGATGTCTGAGAATATCTAGGGCTTGATGGCACTCAGCCTAGAAGCTCTGTGCCAGGTTCAGTGGCAGAAAATGACGATGCGCTGTGAGCAGGAGACAAATACAGTGGCATCTCTGATAATTAAAAAAAATGCAGAACAGAAATAGGATGGAATTGGTGAGGCTTCAAATGCAGTGTTAAAGTCTGCAGAATTAAGAGGCATTCTTAATAGAATCCTTTTTTTTTTAATTGAAATTTGATTTTTTTTTCCCCAGGGAGACAAACACAGCTTCTAAATGACAAGCTTTCAGACTACTGATGATTGATTTAAGTCTCTGCAATTTATATCAGTGCTATTGGCCTGAGGTTATCTGTTATTTCACCTTGAAGTCCAACAAAGACAACCTCATCCATCAGGTTAGCCAGCTAAGGGAGCAGGGAAGCATAAGAGCAGATCTGAGGCCATGGGTGGACAGTTCTTCCCACCCCTAGAGAAGAAGTAACTGTGTCTAATTACATTTGGTATCATGTCCTCCATGCTAAGTAGTAATATTTATCTTTAGAAATTCCACAGCATCAGTGATCCAGGAAAGGTGTATTGCCTACAATCTTTCAGCTAGGGGGACTTGAAGGATCTTAGATCCAACACCTTGGACAGGGCCCTGTGCCCATAAGCTCATAGGACCTTAGCTCTAGAGTTAAAGAAAATTTACAGATATAGAAACTAAGGCTCAAAGAGAAGAGGGGACTTACTTAAAATTAAATAAGTAGTGGGGCAGCTAATTGGTGCAGTGGATAGAGCACCAGTCCTCAAGTCAGGAGGACCTGAGTTCAAATTTGACCTCAGACAATTAACACTCCCTAGCTGTGTGACCCTGGCCAAATCACTTAACCCCAATTGCCTCAGCAAAACAAATAAACAAACAAAATTTAAATAAGTAAACTGGAAGAATCAAGATTTAAATTTAAAAAAAAAAAAAGATTTAAACTTAAGATCTTTGATTCTAAATTCAGGGCTCTTCCCATTATACTGTACTGATGCATATATTAGGTGTTTAATAAATATTTATTTGATTTTAATTGAATTGGATTTTTTAAGCCTCTAAAATATTATCTACTTACTTCAAAAGATCCAGCTATCAATATAAGACATATTGTTAGCTATAGAAAAGCTTCTTAAACTGTGGGTCATGGCCCCATGTGGGAGGTTTGCATAATTAAGTGTGGGGGTCATGAAATTATGACTTGTTATCGTAAATATTGATTTGTATATGTATTTTATGTACTATATATCCAGGATTGTGTAAGGATTTCTCCGATGAAAAAGGGTCATGAGTTGCAAAAATTAAAGAAGCCCTGAACTATAAAGTCACAAAATTTTAGAGTTGGAAATGATAGTCAAGATATTGGTCAATATATTGCTTCCACAAAGGGGAACTGACTTCATCTCAAAGCAATCCATTCCAGTTTTTGGTAGCTTTTTTGTTATTAAGTTTTCCCTTATATCAAAGCTACATTTGCCTCTTTCCATCTTCTATCCATTTCTCTTAGCTTGGCTCTCTAAAATACAATAAGTCTAATTCTTTTTTCATGTGAGAGACCTCCAAATACTTGAAGATTATTACCATGTCCCTACTGGTTATTCTTCTTCAATTTAAATGTCCCTAACTCCTTTCATCAATCCTTAAATGTCACGGACTCAAGACCCTTCACCTCGTTCATTATTGACTTACTTTACTCCCCCTCCCCCTCTTTTCTCTTTGCTGTCAGAATAACTGAATGTCTGGACAAGCTTTCTTCCTGAAGAAGTTACTTAAGGTCTCTCCCTCCAAAGCTTGATCAGCTTCAAGAAAATCAAAACAAAACAAAAAAAAAAAATCTGTTCAATTAACCACCAAATATTAATTGAATGCTTATATGCATGGAATTTCTAAAAATAATTAGCAAAAGCAAAGAATGAAGTATAAACTATAATCCTTATCTTCAAATTACTTAAGTCTAGTCAGGGAGAGAATATAACTCTTGTGGAAAAAATAATTCCTAATGCCTGGCAATATATGACAAGTACCAAATAAATGTCTGGGTATGAGGAAAAAGATAGGATATTTGATGGTTTGGCAACTATTCATACAATTTAGTAATTCCATAAAGCACCTCTTTTTACATTGTCTAAGGTCCAAAAACTATCTGAAAAATTCATTCATTTGATAATGAATTTGATAGTGAATGACCCCTCAGATTTTGCTACTGACCAAAAAAAACTATGAATAACAGCCCAAACAAATAGCCTCATTGCATTGGGTGGTTAAAGAAAACAATAATTTTCAGTCTGTTAAAAAAGCAATCACAAGATGTATTAGTACAGCACTTAGCATAGTTTCTTATGGATTGCAAGGGATAGGGGCTGAATGCACTATTTCACTGATATGAGGAACTCCTATTGTTGCAGGTCAGTACTTTCTCTGCAGATATGCCTCAGGATTTTATTATAATTTTGGACATGAATTGTCATTTCTTGGTGCCAGTTACTCCCAATGAATACATTGCTTCCACAAAAGTGGATTGGCAACTTATACTCTTAGAACATGTCCTAGAATTTTCAGAAGTTAGCTGGATCCCACAGGATCCCCCAACTAGCATATGCTAGAGGTAGACCTTGGACTCAGATCTTCTAGGCTTCAAGGCCAGCTCTGTATGTACCACAACACATCATAGCTCATACATACTTAGCTGATAGATACAGAGGATAGAGTGTTGACCTTGGAATTAAGAGGACCTGAGCTCAATCCTACTCCAGCTTCCTATTAAATATATAAAACACTTAATTTATATATAAAATATATAAAGCACTTAATTTCTCTCACTTTCTGGAGAAGTCATTTAACCTCACTCAGACATCTTCATCTGTAAAATTACTATTACTTACTTTGAAGAGTTATGAGATAACATATATAAAGTGCCTTGCAAACCTTAGATCCCTACATAAATTCCATTTATTATTACTTTTGTTGTTATTATTGGCTACAAAATATTTGTATGTGCATAAATGAATGGACAAAAGAAAGAGTGAAAGAGATGAGTGCAAAAAGAGTAGAAAAGGAGATAAGGGGAAGGGAAGTACAAAAGAAATTCTCTTCCTTATCACTGCTACCTCTTAAAATTCAGAGCACCCCTCAAATCTTAGCTCAAATGTCATATCCTATAAAAAGACTTTCCTGATTGTCTCCCACTTGTAATTTCTCCCTGACCCTCAGAACTTAATGTATATTTATTCTGGATTTCCTTATTGATGTATATGTTGCTTACTTCAGTACAGTATAGACTTCTACAGGGCATGGATTTGTGACTTTTTTTATCATATGCTCAGCAATTAATACAGTACCTGGCACAAAGTATTCATCCAGTAGAACTAAAAGTAAGGAATCAAGAAGAAAAGTAACAGGGGAAAAGCAGGGGAAGCTGGATAGGAGAAACAAAAGATTCAGGTCTCAATTCTGGCTTTGCCACTAACTAGTTATGTGACTTTGGGAAGTCTCATTTCCTTTCTGGGTTTTAGTTTCCCTCTGAATAAAATGAGAGAGGATCAAGTCAATGATTCAAATTAACAAGCATTTATTGTTTACCTACTATGTACCAGTCACTGAGTCAAACCAACAACCATTTAATAAGTGCTTACTATGTGAACATTGGAGATACAAAGAAAAGGGAAGGGGCAACTAGATGGCACAGTGGATAGAGCACCAGCCCTGAAATCAAGAGGGCCTAAGTTCAAATCTGGCCTCAGACACTTAATACTTCCTAGCTGTGTGACCCTGGGCAAGTCACTTAACTCCAATTGCCCTAGCAAAAAGAAAAGAAAAAGGAAAAAAATAGTGCTTGCTCTCAAAGAGTTCAATTTGATGAAGAGACAACATCCACACAACTTTGTTCAAGAAAGATATATACTGGATAACTTGCAGATAATCACAAAGGGAAGACACTGAGATTAAGGACCAAGCAACACTTTTTTAAAAAGGTTAAACATTAGGTGAGATGTGATGGAAGCCAGAGAAGCCAGGAGGTAAAAATTAGGAGGGAGAGAGTTCCAGATATGGAGGAGAGCCAGTAAAAAGGGCCATTTGGCAGATAGATCACTGGATCACAGAGCACGTTGGGAGGAGTAAGATGTAAGGAAACTGAAAAGGGAAAAAGGAGCCATGCTTTGAGAGTCTTTAAAGGCCAAACAGATATTTGTTACTGATTTTACTAAGAAACCATTGGAGGAAATTGACTTGTCAGACTTTTACGTTTAAAAAAATCATTTTGACAGCTGAGTAGAAGAGAGATGATATCTTCTAGCTTCCATAACCTAATTCTTGGGATTGGAGACTGAAATTCCCAAGGACTGTACCCAAAAGAGGGAGTAAAAAATTTTGATTCTGCTCTTGCTTCTGATCCCAATCTTCACCTGTCAGAAGCTTGGGAATTTATTGCTTGGACATCTGCCATCCTCCTTTTGGCAATTCACCTGTTTCGGCTTTTAAATAAATTGCACCATCTTAAAGCATAGCCATTTCTGAGCCAAACCATCTTTCCAGATTCCAGTGGTAGTAAATTCTGATGAAGTACTGGTACTTTAAATTAGTCCTGGCTTCTGAGGCTTCTGGGGAGGACACCGCCCTGGCTGGAGGCTTCTAAGGGGGCAACTGATGTAGAGGGAGCTCAGGTGCAAAAATAACTGAGGTTTAGAGCTCCCCAATCTGGCAATTCATTGGTTGTCTCTAAAAATATGGCAACCAATTAGGAGTTTTTATAGCAAAAATAGGCACAGCCTATTCCCGTATTAAGCATACTCCAATACTCCACTGATTTATGACTTCATCCACATGTATATTCTCTTCTATTTTGTAGAAATAAACATATTCACGCCTTCCCACCTATGCAGTTCTCATCTATATCTCATCATGTACAGGGGATGTACATGATCAATGGAGCATATGGGTTGGCTATCAGTTCTCACCAAGAAATTTACCACTCCATTGTTTTATTTTGTTGTTTTTTTTCCCCGCAATTATACATATCTCTAAATCATGACATCATGTTGTAATAGAAAGAAAACAAGCCTAGGAATTATAAGGTCCACCTCAGAAACTTACTGAAAAGTTTTGTGACTTTAGGCAAGTCACAACTTCTCTGGAACTCAGTTTCCCTATATGCAAAATAAAGGATTTTTGATTCAATGATCTCTGAGATCTCTTTCAGCTCTAAATCTATGATCCTTTATTTAACTTAACTTATTCTGTCTAATTGCTTGTCTGCAATGCATTGTAGCAAACTCATTCCCAACATATACCTTTCTATTGCTCTTTGAACATGTCTAAATTTTAAGCCTTGTGAGACTATGGTATTCTATGAATTATAGCCCTACACCATCAACAGAGAGAGCTGCCTTCAACACCTGAGTGATATCAGAAAATCCTGGGGGATTTTGTAAAGGAAACAAATTATATGAAAATGCCCTTTAATTTCCATTACCAAATTAATGAGCAAGGGTAAAAATCATTTGGATTAATGACATCAGAAGTCAGGGAGTTAACTCACTTCCAAGTCATCTTGGATTAATATCACTTTTATTTTTTTCCTAGTGTGGCCTTTCTTTATAGGCAGAGATTGAGAAAGGTCTGACTGTTTCTTGTTTGGTTACATCTTCATTTTCTTAGGGCTTTAAATGTTTTAAATGATGTTTAATAATTTATATCTTCCTTGTCCTGAGTCCCTATTTAGTAGTTGAAGGGCATTCCAAATTGCTTTTTGACCCAGTTCTAAAAAATGGAAAATCAAACAAAGAGGAAAAAAGCAAAATGTATGGCTGAAGTCCTTCTTGAAATTGTTTAATTCTTTCTCAGCCCCACTGCCTGGGGAGCAAATGCCAGAATTCAAAATTCTAAGGGTTGGTGTCTATCATCTGAGATGTCATACTGAGTTATGGAGTGAGTATTAATGGATATTAATGGGCTGTACTAGTCTCATTCTCTCTACTGAGCTCCAAAATGTCATATCATCAGATAACTGCTCAATAGCTCTTATAGGCACCTTGAATTTGAGTCCAAAATAGAATTCATTACTTTTTCCTCAAAATTCATACACCTTTCTCCCCAACTTTACTATTTTGGTTGAAGGTACCATCCTTCCTTCAGCCACTAAGAGTTATATTGTCAGTCATTCTCAACATTAGACTCTTCCTTATGTAGCACATCCAATCAATTTCCAACTCTGATGTATTTTGTTGCTATTGATCTTCCATCTGTCCACTCAGATGGCCACTTCTCGTCACATTTGCCTGGGTATTGCATTCTTATTGGTCTTTCTGGTTCTATTTTTTTCCCCTCTTTAATCCATCTTTCACATGGCTGTAAAATTCCTCCCTCAAGAATTTTCAGTGGCTCCCTATTGACTATAGGAAAAACAAAATACAATCTCTTTTATCTAATTCCTAAAACCCTGAAAAATGTGAACCCAACCTACCTTTTCATAATCATTTCATATTCTATCATCTCGTATGCTCTACTCCAATTAAATTGGTTTATTTACTGTCCCTCATACATGATATCCTACTTCTGATTCAGTTCTTTTCTATGAGTGTCCTCCCTGCCTGGAATGACCTTCCTCCTCCTTTTCATCCTAGAATTCACAGCTTCACTCAAGACTCAGCTTAGGTGCCACCTTCTACATGAGGGCTTCCTGATCCACATTCCCTCCTCCCCCAATTTTTGGTGGTCTGCTTCTTATGAAATTATTTTGTATTTACTTATCTGTTAACATCTTGTAGTGTTCTGTTAGAAGGGAAGCTCTCTGAAGGAGGGGACTATTTCATGTAATAATATGCTTGTGGTACCCAACCATACTTGTTGAATTGATTTGATTTGAAATGTTGAATTGATTCAAATTAAAATTCTTGTGTCTCTATCAAGATTATAATAAAACCATTCCTTAACTTTACAGAACTACCCAATGCCCACTCTCTGTCTGGATACAGGACAGTGTCTGGCTCATCTAAGTACATCAATACTCTCTTCATAAAAAAATAATCTTCAAATAAAATGCCTGAAATGCCAGGATAGACAGATTTCTGATTCAGGGAAGGGTTGGTCTAATTGCCCTCTGAGGTTCCTTCCAACCTAGGGTTTTGTAATTCTGTGCAATGTGTCCCAGAGATGTTTTAGCCACAATCATCCACAACTGAAGGCTTGCAAGTCGGCTTCACTGATAAATCCATGTGCTATTTTACACAGGCAACAAATGTGAATTTAATAAGGCTTCCTCAAAAGTTAGCACTATGAAGTCCCTCTCAGCCAGCCTTATAGCAAAATAGTTATATATTAACATACTAGAGTGGGGAGAAATCATTTAACATATAGTCAATAAACCTGAATTAATTTCCAGGTTCTGCCATTTATTAACCGTATACCTTTGGGCAAATGGCACAAACTTTCCAAGTTTTAACTTCCTTACTTGTAAAATGGGGATAATAACACTCTCATAACCTACCTTACGGTTATTGTGAGAATTAAGTGCAATAATATAGAAAGAATGCCTTATAACTCTACAGTACTATATAAATAACAACAGGATATATTTATATAGTGCCATATGGTTTACAAAATGATTTTTCCACAACTTTTTGAGGTTGGTAGTGAGAGTATTACTATCTCGGCGTTAGAGGAATCCAGAAGGCCCTGTAGTTTCCTAGTCTCACATTGCTGACAAAGCATTTATGAAACAATGATGCATTCAAGGTCAAAGTAAAAATAAACAGCAACAATTCTGCCACTCACATAGCTGTGTGATGTTGGGTAAGTTATTTAACCTTTGGATTCTTCTCACTTTTCAAATTCATCATGAGTTCTTTAGAATTGTTTTGGATCATGTATCTTTGCTATTTTGAAAGATGTGGCAATCTACTGTCTTATGGCACTATTGAGAATTCCTATGATTTTGACTTGTAGGAGAACCAAGCATATGTCTACTTCCCTAGCCACCATCCCCAATCTTTTATACATCATCATACTAGCCCATGTTATTCCTGATCATTATAGATCGCACCTATGATCCTATTCATTTTTGAGCCTGTGGAATCCCCATTCTTCTCTGTGGGGGTCCCCTCCCCAACATTAACCATATTGCAGGGGAAAGAGAAATAAGAAAAATAAAGTGTTAGAAAATATTCTTCAGTGTGAACTCAATGTTTTTCAGTTCTCTTTCTGGAAGTAGAATTTCATCATGTATTTTTCATCCTGAGTCTTTTGGGACTGTCTTGGATCATTGTATTCCTCAGAAGTTGTCTTTCAAAGAAAAGGGACCCACATGTGCAAAAATGTTTGTGGTAGCCCTTTCTGTAGTGGCAGAAACTGGAAACTGAGTGGATCCCCATCAATTGGAGAATGTCTGAATAAGTTATGGTATATGAAGGTTATGGAATATTATTGCTCTGTAAGAAATGACCAGCAGGATGATTTCAGAAAGGCCTGGAGAGACTTACATGAACTGATGCTGAGTGAAATGAGCAGATCCAGAAGATCATTGTACACAACAACAACAAGACTATACAATGATTAATTCTGGTAAATATGACTCTTTCCAGCAATGAAATGATTCAGTCCAGTTCCAATGATCTTGTGATGAAGAGAGCCAGTTACATCCAGAGAAAGGACTGAATGCGGATCATAACATAACATTCTCACTCTTTTTTGTTGTTGTTCACTTGCATTTTGTTTTCTTACTCATTTACTTTCTTTTTTTATCTGATTTTTCTTGTGAGCAAAATAATTGTATAAATATGTTTATACATATTGGATTTAACACATATTTTAACATGTTTAACATATATTGGATTACTTTCCATCTAGGGAATAGGGTAGGGAGAAGAAAGAGAAAATCTAAAACACAAGGCTATGCAAAGGTCAATGTTGTCAAATATTCCATGCATATATTTTGAAAATAAAAATCTTAAAAAAAGTTGTCTTTCATTGTTGATCATTGTTACAATCTTGCTCTTCTCCTTCTAGCTCTGCTCACTTTACTTTGTATTAGTTCATCAGTTTTCCCAGATTTTTCTGAAACCAACTGTCTCATTATTTCTTAAAGTAAAAGTATTCTATTACTATCATATATTATAATTTATTTAGCCATGGCTAAACTTGTTCAAAATGAACATTCTCCAGTTAATTAGCATCCTCTCCATTTCCATGTTTTTAATTTTTTTTTTGGTTATACAGGTATTCATTTTTTACATATTTCTACATGAGTCATGTTGGGAGAGAAAAATCAGAACAAAAGGGGGAAACTGCGAGAAAGAAAACAAATACAAAAAAAAAAAAAAGGTGAAAACAGTATGCATTAATCCACATTTAGAATCCATAGATCTCTCTCTCTGGATATGGATACCATTTTCCACCCAAAATTTATTGGAATTGCTTTGGATCACTAAATTACTGAGAAGAGCTGTCTATGATAGTTGATCATAACACAATTTTGCTGTTGCTGAATACAATGCTCTCTTGGTTCTACTCACTTCATTCAGCATCAATTTATGTAAGTCTTTCCAGGCTTTTCTGAAATCAGACTGCTCATCATTTCTTATAGAAAAATAATATTCTATTACTTCCATATGTCATAACTTATGCAGCCATTTCCCAGCTGATGGGGCATCTACTCATTTTCCAGTTCTTTGCCACCACAAACAGAGCTGCTGTAAATATTTTCATACATGAGGCTTTTTTTCTTTGATCTTTGTTAGAGAGTACATGCTAGTAGCAGTATTGCTGGGGCAATGGATATGCACAGTCTGATAGATAGCCCTTTGGTCATAGTTTTAAATTTTTCTTCATTTGGTTAGACCAGTTCATGGCTCCACCAACAATGCCTATTTTTCTACATATATATATATATATAAATATCCATATTTCCATATACCTGAAATATCCAATTTATTATTAACAAACTACCCTCAATTATATGAGAAAAATTACAAAACACTTGCCACAAAAATAAAATCAGATTTAAATAATTGGAAAGACATTCAGTGCTCTTGGATAGGCCTAGCGAATATAATAAAGATGACAATACTCCCCAAACTAATCTATTTATTTAGTGCTATACCAATCAGACTCCCAAGAAACTATTTTAATGACCTAGAAAAAATAACAACAAAATTCATATGGAAGAATAAAAGGTCGAGAATTGCAAGGGAACTAATGAAAAAAAAGTCAGAGGAAGGTGGTCTAAGTGTAACTGATCTAAAGCTATATTATATAGCAGCAGTCACCAAAACCATTTGGTATTGGCTAAGAAATAGACCGGTAGATCAGTGGAACAGATTAGATACAAAGGACAAAAAAGGGTACATCTATAGCAATCTAATCTGTGACAAACCCAAAGATACCAACATTAGGGATAAAAATTCATTATTCGGAAAAAACTGTTGGGAAAACTGGAAATTAGTATGGCAGAAATTAGATATGGATCCACACTTAACACCATATACCAAGATAAGATCAAAATGGGTCCATGACTTAGGCATAAAGAGTGAGATCATAAACAGATTAGAGGAACAGAGGATAGTCTATCTCTCAGACTTGTGGAGGAGGAAGGAATTTATGACCGGAGGAGAACTAGAGATCATTATTGATCACAAAATAGAAGATTTTGATTACATCAAACTAAAAAGTTTCTGTACAAATAATACTAATGCAAACAAGATTAGAAGGGAAGTAACAAATTGGGAAAATATTTTTAAAAACAAAGGTTCTGACAAAGGTCTCATTTCCAAAATATATAGAGAACTGACCCTAATTTATAAGAAACCGAACCATTCTCCAATTTATAAATGGTCAAAGGATATGAACAGACAATTCTCAGATGATGAAATTGAAACTATCTCCACTCACATGAAAGAGTGTTCCAAATCACTACTGATCAGAGAAATGCAAATTAAGACAACTCTGAGATACCACTACACACCTGTCAGATTGGCTAAAATGACAGGAACAAATAATGATGAATGTTGGAGGGGATGTGGGGAAACTGGGACACTAATACATTGCTGGTGGAGTTGTGAAAGAATCCAGCCATTCTGGAGAGCAATCTGGAATTATGCCCAAAAAGTTATCAAACTGTGCATACCCTTTGACCCAGCAGCGCTACTACTGGGCTTATATCCCAAAGAAATACTAAAGAGCGGAAAGAGACATATATGTGCCAAAATGTTTGTGGCAGCTCTTTTTGTTGTAGCTAGAAACTGGAAGATGAATGGATGTCCATCAGTTGGAGAATGGTTGGGTAAATTGTGGTATATGAAGGTTATGGAATATTATTGCTCTGTAAGAAATGACCAGCAGGAGGAATATAGAGAGGCCTGGAGAGACTTAAATCAACTGATGCTGAGTGAAATGAGCAGAACCAGAAGATCACTGTACACTTCAACAACAATACTGTATGAGGATGTATTCTGATGGAAGTGGAAATCTTCAACATAAAGAAGATCCAACTCACTTCCAGTTGATCAATGATGGACAGGGGTAGCTACACCCAGAGAAGAAACACTGGGAGGGGAATGAAAATTGTTAGCACTAATATCTGTCTGCCCAGGTTGCATGTACCTTCGGAATCTAATGCTTATTGTGCAACAAGAAAATGATATTCACACACATGTATTGTATCTAGACTATATTGTAACACATGTAAAATGTATGGGATTGCCTGTCATCAGGGGGAGGGAATAGAGGGAGGGGGGATAATTTGGAAAAATGAATACAAGGGATAATATTATAAAAATATATATATAATAAAAAATTATTAATCAAAAAAACCCAAAAAAACAAACTACCCTCTACATAGATCTTTGTTTTTAATATGCTTGTTCTTTTTTTGTCTTTATGTCTTTAACATATAGTAGGCACTTAATAAATGCTTGTTGAATTGAATCCTCACTTTCCTCATCATTAAAATGGTTCTTTGTAGATCTTAAAATACTATATATGCCTATATGCGTGGTTTATTATGAATAATGAATTTATTTTAAATAAAAAGAATAAAAACTCTAGTAGCTGGGAGCTCTAAAGTCAGCTAGTCCACTGAGATGTTGCATGACCTCAGGCAAATTTCTGGCCTGCTTTATGCCTTCAGTTTCCTTAGCTGCAATATGGAGTTAAACACATTCACTTTACTCCCTAGGGTACTGTGAAAGGCAAAATGAATCTTAAAGGGTTTTACAAATGAAAAAAATCATGTTCTAGTCATCCATAGTTACTAAGAATAACTGACATTTATATAGTGCTTTAAGACTTGCAAAGCATACTATGTGCATCACCTCATTTAAGCCTTAGAAAAGGCAGTGCAGGGATTATTATCTCCAATTAACAGATGAAGAAACTGAGGCTCAAAGAATTTATGTGACTTGCTCATGGTTACATGGCTCAGAAGCATCTATGATAGGATTCAAACACTTGTTTTCCTGACTCCAAATCCAGCATTCTATATGGTACACCAGGCTGTCTCTGTTTATACATCCTTTTATATCCCAAACTAAAATGACCAATTCACAGAGCCCAGAATGAAAAAACAAAGGATTAAGACAACAAGTCCTCTGTGTGAGAGAAAATCCTTATAAAGTGAGACTTTAGCAGTGGTCTGACAGGGACTTGAGGAAGGATCACTTAGTGAAAGTTACAGATTTCTTTTCTGTTCCAAAAAATCTCTGAAGCATCATCTTTAATCTTATGGATACAAAACCTTTCACTGTGTTTCAGTCTCAGGAGCTCATTTTACCTCAATATACTTAACAGACATAATCCCTCATCATTAACTCTCTCTAAACCCATATCCTGAATACCTATCTATATATATTGAGTGATCATGGAGTCATAGGTTATATGGCTGGAAAGGACCTTAGAGAGGCAACTTGATGCAGTTTATAACACGTTGGTCTTGGAGGAAGGAAGCCTTTGATTTGAATTCTGTCTTAAGACACTCACTAGCTGGATTGCTCTGGGCAAATCACATAAGCATTCTGTTTTTCCTTTCATTGGTTTTCCTCCTATATAAAATGGAAGTAATAATTTTATCAGAGTGTGATTGTGAGGATTAATGAGATAACATTTGCAAAGTGCTTTGCAAACCTTAAAACATGATATAAATATGAGCTATTTTTGGAGGAATAAACTGAGGCCCAGAGAAGTCATTTAGGGTTACAGAAGTAGAACTCAAGTCTTATGAGTTCAAATTTAACGTTCTTTCCACAGGAAATAAAATATAGTTATAAAATCCTAGAATATTGAAATTATAAGGAAAATAAAATTAGTATGAATCCAATATCACTTAAAAATGAGTTAACTCTTTGTCTCATTATAGTAGAGACTAGGATATTAAATGCATTTGTTTCTAGGTTGGTTTTTTTAAAATGTACCTAAAATCTTCCACTAGTCTATCTATTTTTAATCATTTGTCTAATTATTTTTAATTTTTGTGGGCTCTTGGGGCCAACAATCCAAATGATTTTCATTTTCCGTGGAGGAATATTTTTTTAACCCTTGTTCATTAACTGGGTTATAGAAAATTAAAAAGAGTGTTCATGCTGTCTACTTCCTTTATAAATTCCTTCAGCATTCTCCATGGTGATGGTCCAACATATGGTGTTGACTGACTGAAAAATATATGAGTCAAGTGTTGAAGGTAATCCTCTCTGTTGATATTCCAGGACCGTCACAGAAAACCATCATTTCCAAAGGACTGATACTAAACAACATCCAAAAAGCTAGAGAGAAGGGCATGGTGGGAGGGAGTTGACAACACATTACTGACAAGTAATTAAGCAGGAGAAGATATATAAAGAATCAGAAGTTTAGAACCAAAAAGGATTTTAGAGATCATTTAAGTCTTATTTTATGATGGGGTAATTGAAATAAAGGAGAGGAAATTACTTGAGAGACAGCATGACATGGTGAACCAAGTGCTTGGCCTGGGTTTGGAAAGACCAGTTTTTGAATTTCAGCTCAAACTAACTTGGTGCAAATCACTTGACTTTTCTGACTTTCAGTTTTCTTATCCATAAAACAAGAACACAGGCACTAATACTAGCTATCTTATGGGACCATAGTGAAGTTCAAAGGAGAGAATATGTATAAAGTATTTTGCAAATTTCAGAGTGATGGCTAAATGTAAGAGCTTGTTATTGCCCAACATCACACAGTCTGTAGAGCAGAGGCTTGAACCCAGAACTCTTGATTCCCCCAGACAAAGATTTTACCCACTATGTCACATTGCCATTTCCTATATGTGTTCCAAAGCTGCAGACTTTGGGGGTATGATAATAATAATAATAATAGCTAACATTCTACATCACGCATACTATATGCCAGAAACTGTGGTAAGCACTTTACCATTCTTGCAATAACTCAAGGAGATAGATACTATAATTATCCCCATTTTACAGATGAGAAAACTGAGATTAAGTCACTTGCCCCAGATCACACAGCTAGTGATGTCCAGCCAGCTAGACATCACTAGATGTGTGATCTGGGGCAAGCTCCCAGCCAGCTACGGAGCATAGTTCATAAAGCACTGAGCCTTGAGTTAGAAAGAATTGAATTAAAATCTGGATTCAGACACTTATTAACTATGTGACTCTGGACAAATTACTTTACCTTGTTTCCTCAGTTTCCTCATCTGTAAAATGGGCTGAAGAAGGAAATGGCAAACCGATTCAGTATCTTCAGTATCAGATGAAGTGACAAAGAGTTAGAAACAATTGAACAATAAACAGACCTAGAATTCTACCCATTGTACTGCCCGGTTGATAGGGTAAACAGGATCCACGGAAGAGTTCATTAGCTATACTCTAGGATGCTGGCAGAATAATTTAGTTGTTTAGAGTTGCCACAAATACATAACGGCGATTAGGTGTTTTAGTTCTATTTACTAGTGATACCTAGCTCCTATATGTATGCTTCATGGTGTCGCGGAAAAGAAGGCTGAATTCAGGAGAGTTAGAGAATCAGGGTCCAAATTTCTGATTTGAAACCCAAGTATTTATGTGAATTGTTACTTGCCTAGGTTCACACAACTGGTTAGTATCTAAAGCCACATTTGAATTAAGGTCTTCTTGATTCTACATTTAGAGCTCTATCTAGCTGTCTTCTAATTATCCCACTCCACCTTTAAACAACTCTCATTTTGCTGAATGATTTTCTGAATGCAGAACCAAAACCTGTCTCCCTGTAACCACTGCTGCTAGTTCTGTTCTCTCGGGCCAGGCAGAACAAGAGTACTTCTTTCTCCATGTGACAAGCCCTTCAAATACCGGAGGACATCTTTCATGTGTCTTCTTGTTTTCTCTGGGGTAAACATTCTCAGTTCAAAAGGCACAAGATCCTGATCATTTCTCTTTGAACCTGCTTCCCACAATTCAGCACTATATAATTCAATTCAATATCCATTTTTACATGCTTGCTAAGTAAAAAACACTCTCATATCTATACACAGAAAGTGCACATAATTCCTTTGCACACATAACGGTATTGTCAGCCCAGTACTTTTACTGTGTTATAAGGTTCCCAAGAGCTGGGAATGCTCCTATGCTATTTCTGCCCAACTTATACTTCCCAATACTGCCCATATGATGTAGGATCAACTACTTAGTTTTTAATAATAGTTTTTTATTTTCAAAATATATGCAAAGATACTTTTCAATATTCTCCCTTGTAAAACCTCATGTTCCAAATTTTTCTCCCTCCCTTCTTTCCCCCAAACAATCCAATATATGTTAAACATGTGCAATTCTTTTATACATATTTCCACAGTTATCATATTACACAAGAAAAATAGATCAAAAGGGAAAATAAATGATAGAGAAAACAAAAAGCAAGCAAACAACAACAAAAAGGTGAAAATACTATGTTTTGATATACATTCAGTCCCCATAATCCTTTTTTCTGGAAGCAGATGAGTCTCTCCATGACAGTCTATTGGAATTAGCTTAAAATATCTCATTGTTGATTGTTGAAAAGAGCTACATCCAACAGAGTTGATCATAGAATCAACTATTTAAAGTTGGAAAGATTTTAAGAGGCTATTGGGTCTAACAACGTCATTTACAGATGTGGACACTGAGACCCAGAGAGATAAAATGATTTGTGCTATTAACAGAGGGAGCAACTAGGTGCAGTAGATAAAGCAGTGCACTTGAAATGAGAAAGATTTGTCTTCATGAGTTCATGTGGCCTCAGATATTTACTAGCTGTGTAATCTTAAGCAAGACACTTAAATCTCTGAATGCCTCAGTTTCCCCAACTGTAAAATAGGGAAAATAAAAGTACCTCCCAGGGTTGTTGTGAGGATCAAATGAATTAATATTTGTAGAACTGTAATTGGTATCAAACTGTGCATACCCTTTGATCCAGCAGTGTTACTACTGGACTTATATACCAAAGAGATCTTAAAGAAGGGAAAGGGACCCACATGTGCCAAAATGTTTGTGGCAGCCCTTTTTGTAGTGGCCAGAAACCAGAAAATGAATGGATGTCCATCAATTGGAGAATGGTTGGGTAAATTATGGTATATGAATGTTATGTAATATTATTGTTCTGTAAGAAATGACCAGCAGGAGGAATACAGAGAGGCCTGGAGAGACTTACATCAACTGATGCTGAGTGAAGTGAGCAGAGCCAGAAGATCACTATACACTTCAACAACAATATTATATGAGGATCAATTCTGATGGAAGTGGATATCTTTGACAAAGAGATCTAAATCAGTTCCAATTGATCAATGATGGACAGAATCAGCTACACCCAGAAAAGGAACGCTGGGAAATGAGTATAAACTGTTTGCATTTTTGTTTTTTTCCGAGGTTATTTTTACCTTCTGAATCCAATTCTTCTTGCGCAACAAGAGAACTGTTCGATTCTACACACATATAGTGTATCTAGGATATACTATAACATATTTAACATGTATAAGACTGCCTGCTATCTAGGGGAAGAAGTGGAGGGAGGGAAGGGAAAAGTCAGAACAGAAGTGAGTGCAAGGGATAATGTTGTAAAAAATTACCCATGCATATGTACTGTCAATAAAAAGTTATAATAAAAAAAAAAAGAACTGTAACTAGAAAATAGTAGTTACTTAATAAATGCTTATTCTCTTCTCTTCCTCATTGCAAAAAATCTTCAAGTCTCAGAGTCCAATTGACTGTGGGTAAAAGGGTTAAATTAAATAATCTCCAGTTTGTTATAACACTGATTCTCTGTGATTATGTGAATGGATAAGTATATCAATCAAATTGAGTCCCAAATCATTTTTTGTCAAATCAAGGGAGATTTCCAGAAGGATACAAACTCACGAGAATTATAGTATTCCACCCCAAATTGAAGAGTTTGAAAAAAGTTAAGGAGGAGGTATAAGGAGGAAATACTAGTCCTGTCAAAGACTTTCTAACCTTGATTCATCAAATGTAAATGAAGTCTGAGAGAAAATGACCCAGTCTTATTTCAGACTGCTGCTGCTTCAGCATTTTGGAAACTACAGTGAAACCCCTGAGGTGTTCATAGGACTATAGATTTAGAACTAGAAGGAATCTCATAGGTCATTTTCCCCCTTTTCCTTTTATTTATTTGTTTTTAGTAGGAAAATGGAAGTAGGAGAGAGAAAAAAACAAATGCTTAATTAGAAAGAAATCTAAGTATTTTTGTTTTTGAGTAGTATTTTTTTCAAATACATGTAAAGATAGTTTTCAACATTCACTTTTGCAAAAATGTTGTGTTGCAAAATTTTCTCCTTCTCTTTTCTACTACCCCCTCCTAGACAGCAAGCAATCCAATATAGATTAAACATGTGAGATTCTTCTAAACATATTTCCATATTAGTCATGCTACACAAAAAAAATCAGGTCAAAAGGAGGGAAAAAAAAACATGAGAAGGAAAAAACAGCAAACAAACAACAAAAAGTGAAAATATTATGCTTTGATACACATTCATTTTCCACATTTCTCTCTTTAGATGTAAAAGCTCTTTCCATTCCAAGTTTTTTGGAATTGCCCTTAATGACCTCATTGTTGAAAACAGCCAAGACCATCATAGTTGATCATCACATAATCTTGTTGCTGTGGACAATGTTCTCTTGGTTCTGCTAACTTGACTTACCATCAGTTCATGCAAGTTTTTCCAGTCTTTCTTTTCTGAAATCAGCCTGCTTGTCATTTCTTATAGAATAAGAAATACCATTACATTCATATATCATAGCTTGTTCATTCATTCCTCAACTGATGGGCATCCACTCAATTTCCAGCAAAAAAATCAAATGTAATAAAAACAATTAAAAATAGAAAGAACCTCTAAGGATTCCACAGGTGCTAAATGGCAGAAGCCAGGTCCATTGATCCCAAATCCAGAGCTCTTCCAGCTATACCACAAGGCAAAACAAGGGAAGGGAAAAGAAGGGAAGGGGCATCATAGTATAATGGATAAAGAGCTGACCTTGAAGTTAGCAAAAACTGACTTCTATGATTGCAGGTAAATCATAGGATCATAAATTTTACCAATGAGGAACTTGAGTTCTAAGAAAGGTGTGATTTGTTGAAGGCCTCCAAACTCTGGAGTGCAGCATTTTTTCCATCGCACTATACTATCTCATTAAGTCACTTGACCTTTCAGTGTCTTAGTGGCCAAACTGTACAGCTAGGAATTTCTTTACCAGGCATTCCTTGCACTGACATCACAAGTCTAGAGCAATACATAACACACACACACATATAGATATAGATATAGATATATATACATTGATACACATTTATGCATATTTTTAAGACAAGAAAATTATTACTATGGATTGTGGATATTTGTTTTATGACAATGTAAGTCATCCAAAAAGCAGGGAAGGCTGAAGCATTACCACAAAAGGGACACAGTTGCCATATCTTGTCTAGTATCTACTCATGCTTCCTCTGGGCTCTGCTAAGAGTTAAAACAAGAAACAGAGACCGCTTGATTACTATTCTAGTCCCTTTCATCCTGCGTGGGCTACGATTTTACTGGTATTCAGATTTCCATGGCAACCAGGAGATAAGTTCTTTTAGCCAAGAGTGACAGATTTTTTTGTAAGCAAAAAAGTTTATATTTTTATCTCTACAAATCCTGCCTAAGTCCCAAATGATTATTTCCTCACATGTTATGAACAAGAGCACAGTGGGGTCTTCCAGAGTGTCCCGACCTTTCCAACTAAGTGCTTCGGGGTTTAGGCTCAGCAGGGAAGGGTTGAGACCCTGGCAGCCTGTAGAGAATTACCGAGCATGTAAAAAAATATTTATGCTACAGATGATTCTGGATTTTTTATCATAATTTTTTTTTACTTTTCATCTCTTCCTTTGCCTCTTTCTTAGTGTTTGTATCTTTCTTTTTGCCTCCTGTCTTTCTCCATCTCCTTTTTAACTCTGTGTGTGTCTCTGTCTGTCTCTCTCTGCATCTGTCTGTCTTGCCTTCACCTCTGTTTGAAGTCTTCCAAGGACATTTATAAGAAAATTAGATTTTTGTTGTCTGTCACTTCATCTCTTCCCTTTGCCGTTTCTTCACTTAAAGTCATTATCCTCAGTGTGTGCCATGACAGTCACGCACATAAGCAAACAGGTCTTTTCAAAGATCTTGGGAGCAAATCATGGCTAGAGATGAGAGAGGTTTCCTTTAAAAGGATCCTTACTCCTGCACACTATAAGGTCTGACCATAAAGCAATGAGCATAAGTTTCCTGGAAGGAATAACAAATGAGACTACAGTCTTCCAGACTTCCCAGACTGGATGGTATTGGAGAAGTTAAGGGCTCAGATATTGATAGAGTAGATCCTTAGGCCTTGGGTCTTCCTGCTGGTGCTGCCACAGTATGGCCCATGAGCACATGCCATGCTTCCATCCCGTTGCATCTATGCTTCCTGCTTTTGGATAAGGGAGCTTAGAGATTGTGATGAGTTTTCAAACGACCAAAAGAGTGAGCCACTAGATGTCTGGGACCAGAGTCCATTCTGAGATTTGTTATAGATAAATAGTGAGAAGGGAAGACCTCAGTGACCTGCCCTCAAGACCTAATCCAACAGTAGCAGAGATGGAAACTCATCCATACATAGGCCATGCTGCATTTGAAAGTGAACTTAGTAGGGTTAGACTTAGTACTAGGTAAAAACTCTGATGCCATTCTTCCTTCTCAGAAACCAAAGTGGGATAGGAGTGTCTATCCCTTCCCTACCCTCACCAAGCATTGGGGTATGAGGACAGAAAACATACTTCTGTTCTTCCCATATTTGAGGAGAAAAGGAAGAAACAGAGGGAGGGAAGGAAGGAAGGAAGAAAGGGAGGAAGGAAGGAAGGAAGGAAGGAAGGAAGGAAGGAAGGAAGGAAGGAAGGAAGGAAGGAAGGAAGGAAGGAAGGAAGGAAGGAAGGAAAGAAGGGAAGAAGGAAGGGAGGAAGGGAAGAAGGAAGGAAGGAAGGGAGGAAGGGAAGAAGGAAGGAAGGAAGGGAGGAAGGGAGGAAGGGAAGAAGGAAGGGAGGAAGGGAAGAAGGAAGGAAGGAAGGGAGGAAGGAAGGGAGGAAGGGAAGAAGGAAGGGAGGAAGGAAGGAAGGAAGGAAGGAAGGAAGGAAGGAAGGAAGGAAGGAAGGAAGGAAGGAAGGAAGGAAGGAAGGAAGGGAAGAAGGAAGGAAGGAAGGGAGGGACGGAGAGAGGGAGGGAGGGAGGAAGGAAGGAAGGAAGGGAGGAAGGAAGGAAGGAAGGAAGGAAGGAAGGAAGGGAGGAAGGAAGGAAGGAAGGAAGGAAGGGAGGGAGGGAGGGAGGCCAAATTACCTCCTAGAACATGTACATATGCATATATTGACCCCTTTTTTAAAGTCTTTTTTTTAGCAATATATTGGATTTTAACACTCATAGAAGTCAAGAATTCTACTTAGACTTATTTAAACAAGGTCTTACATCAGTTGAGGTTTGTGCCTGTAAAAAGACTTGGTTGTAAAACACAACAAAACAAAACACATATACATGAACTCGTCTGGAAACTACAACTTGCTCTGCAGGAATCTGGGTGGGCGTAAATTGAGACTTCCCAGGCATCAGGCACCTAGCTATATTCTGAAATTAGTTGAACCCTCCCCGCAGCAAAAGGCTAAACAGCTCCACCATATGCCACTTGTGTGTTCAGCAGGCCATAGGAGCTGTTTAGGATCAGTGTGGGGCTGGAGGAGTGTGTGCGAAAGGAGTGTATGTGTGTGTGCATACGCATACATATGGAATTACAGGATAAAAAGCATCAGCAGTGTGTTGACAGTAAGCTACACACTTCAGCAGCGAGCACCCCAGCAGTCAGTTCAACAGATTGAGTTATAAAGTTATTTCTGGGCTTTTATATAGAGCTTCAAACTCAGTCTCCATTTTCACATTTCTAAGAGTCAGCTAAATGACACATCAGACACACTGACAAACACCATGGTCTCTGTCACACATCATAACTCTCAAAAGTCCCTTTTAACACCATCTCACCAAGTGAAGTTGAGCTCCTAGTAGAGTTTTTATATCTGGTCAACTTTATTAATGTTTTTATGCGTATTAACCAGTGAATCTTTTCCCACATTATGGAGTCATTTTTGCCTGAATGGAGTTTTAAATCATACAGCGCTAATTCTGTGTTTAAGACCCTACTGGTGACAGGTGTATAGCCCAGGACCCTCTCGACATGGCCTCTGCTCAGCTATTCCAAGTTGACAGAATGGTTTTGTCTATTTAAAACCATAGTTTTGAGCACCTATTGATGTATCTATCTCTTCTTGTATATGCCAAGCCAGATGGCACATCAATTCATACTAAAAGGCATTTAAAGATGATTGCAAGGTAAATAATAAGGAAAAGTTCCAAATAGACAGAGGGGTGCAATTTCCCAACAGACTCCCATGTTGCCAGTGGTAGAAAAAATGCCGTTCAGATACCTTATGAGCCTGTGGTTGCATTCCAACTGGAACTTCTTCATGTCTTCTTTGACTCAGCCTACTGTGACTCAATAATTCTCCATTCTGCCCCCAAAGCTGAAGCCTGATCTTTTCTGCAGACTATCATCTGCTACTGAGCTTCTCCTCTAAGATGCTGCCATCTGCTGGAAAGATTTTTGGCAGCTGGGTCTTCTTCCTCAAAGGCAATTATGTAGTTCTCCCTTCTCACTCCTCTGGGAGATTTCAGCTCTTTTGTTAGTCAGGTCCATGAACACACCTAGGCAGCCCAGCAAACAGTTCTTCACCTTTCTTTCTCAAAGAGATAGTTTTTAAACTACTTTTCTCTCCCTCAGTGAGAACTCCCCCCAGGTCTATGAGATATCTAGTTTGGGGTGATTAAATTCTTTTTAATTCTCATAAACCTCTGGAAATTAGTACCAGGGTCATGCAAATTAACTTGGAATATAACTTAGGAAAGTAGGAATTTAGAACTATAACTTAGGAACACTTAAGAAGGGCAGAATGGAACTGTCCACCCTTATCATTTCTACAGTTGTTTCCATCCCAACTACATATAAAGAATATATAAAGCAATTCAGTGTGGTCCATGCCATTGCCATATTAGTGCCAACCTTGGCACTGTGTTTCAGAATCCCAGTTGGCTTTCTTGGGAAGCGAGGAAGGACTCTATTAATATGTTTTTAAAAAGGAAACACATTCACATACAAAGAGCATGACCAAACTGAAATTGTCTAAAAGGCAGGTTTTGGGTGGTCCCACAAGTTCAAAGCAAAAGTAGACCAATTTGTGAAGAATTAAAGAATCTTAAATTTAGAAGAAAGTTCATAAATCAATGGAGTCCAGTTTTATCTGAAGCATGATAATATGGTGTAACGGAAAGAATTATTCTGTTTTCAGAGGCAGACAATCTGGATTGAAATCTCTCTTCTGTTGCTTACCACTAAATATAACCTTGGGCAAATTACTTTCTGTCTGTTTCCTCATATATAAAATGAGTGGTTGGGTGGAAGAGTGAGAGGAAGGAAGGGAAAGAAATTCATGATGTCCAAGCTCACTTCTATCTCTAAATCCTGTGGTGAATGACAAAGATCCCTGATTCAGTCTTCCTTGACTGGAACCTGGAGGTGCCCTTGAATTTTTTCTTTTTAATATGGGTGATCCTGTCTTGGGTCAAACTTCTCAAAGTCTCCTTAGCCCAGACTTACATGCCCATAATTGAGCTAGGATCACCTTGGCTTCCAGGGCCTGAAGTGGTCATCTACATAGATTTGTTCTATCAGTCAATTTCTGTCAATGAATGTCAGCATGAGGGACTTAGGGAGGGCTTAAAGAGTGTGAAATATCAGTAATACAAATAATTAAATATTTCCTAGATCACGAGCCAGAAGGGATCCCGGGGCTCATTTAGTCTATCCTTTTCATTTAAAAAAATTTACAGAAAAATCCTGATTCAACTTGGCAGCCAATCCCTAGGGGTGGCGGGGACTCCACTCATGGTTATTGCCCTTTCCATTATTTGAATACAAAATTTAGATGAGTTGAACAATTATGAATAGAGGCGGGACAAAGTCTGTTTTAGAAGATTGCATTTCAACCCTATAAATATGGCTCTATCTTGGGTCTCACCATCAGGCATAATTGTGCTATCTTCCATGACCCTAAAGTTCCTTTCTTTGATCCCAATTTTTTGTTCTTTCATATTTATCTCTGCTTCAATTCTTTTTTAAAAAAGAGTGTGTTAAAAGTGTATGTTAAACACAATATATGTATACATATCCATACAGTTAGTTTGCTACACAAGAAAAATCGGAGTTAGAAATAAGGTAAAAATAACCTGAGAAGGAAATAAAAACTGCAAGCAGACAAAACCAGAAGTGGAAATGTTATGTTATAGTTCACACTCATCTCCCAGAGTTCTTTCATTGGGTGTAGCTGGTTCTCTTCATTATTGAACAAAGGGAACTGATTTGGTTCAACTCATTGTTAGAGAGGGCCACGTCCATCAGAATACATCCTCATACAGTATTGTTCTTGAAGTATACAACAATCTCCTGGTCCTGCTCATTTCACTCAGCATCAGTTCATATAAGTCTCTCCAGGCCTTTCTGAAATCATCCTGCTGGTCATTTCTTACAGAACAATAATATTCCATAATATTCATACACCACAATTTACTCAGCCATTCTCTAATTGATGGGCATCCATTCAATTTCTAGTTTCTGGCCACTACAAAAAAGGCTGCCACAAACATTCTTGTACATACAGGTCTCTTTCCATTCTTTAAGATCTCTGGGATATAAGCCCAGTAGTAACACTACTTCTGCCTCAATTCTTCCTAAATCTTTGTAGCACTTGAGGCCACATGGGCCCTAACACATGTGCCCTGACCACATGAGATCCTGGCACATTTACACATTTTCCTTAGCTACATGGGAGCCATCCTTGGAGATCCCCTGTTCATACCTTTTCCCTACATGTGTATTCACTACTTGTTATATGAGTGTGTCCCCCTATGTATACGAGGTAATTTTTCCCCTATCACCTTTTTGCTAGCTGTTTAAGTTTCTTTTTTGTTTTTTCCTCTTGCTAGATAGTAAAAATAAAATTGCTGGTGGGAGCTTGGGACCTGCAGCTTTGAATGGGTGCTAATTCACAGAGTGCTCTAAACTTAGGGGTAGCACAGGTGTAGGGCTTCCATTAGAGTATGAATGCCTCAGGTGCTATGTAGATTCTTTTAACCTCTTTTTGACCTCCACTCCTCCTTTTCTGCCTTTGATTGGAAACTCGTTAAAATTACTGACAACTCAACTCTGAATCCTTATCTGGTTTGAGCTTTCTTTAGCTTTTGACTTCTCCCTATCGCTTACACAATATTGTATTTATTCTACTTCTACCTGTCTGCCAATTCCTTCTCAATCTCCTTTGTAAGAACATCAGCACAAAAAAAGATGTTCCACATGTGCAAAAATGTTTGTAGCAGCTCTTTTTGTAGTAGCAAAGAACTGGAAAATGAGTAGATGCTCATCAGTTGGAGAATGGCTGAATAAGTTATGGTATATAAAAGTAATGAAATACTGTTGTTCTATTTTTTAAAAATGACAGGCTGATTTTTGGAAAGGCCTGGAAAGATTTATATGAACTAATGCTGAGTGAAATAAGCAGAACCAGGAAAACATTGTACACGGCAACAGCAAGATTGCACAATGATCAACTATGACAGACTTGCTTCTCAGCAGTTCAGTGATCCAAGGCAATCCCAATAAACTTTGGATGGAAAATGCCATTCAAATACACAGAGAGAACTATGGAAATTGAACGTAAATCAACACTTGCTATGTTTATTTTCCCCTTTTTTTCTGTTTTTTTTCCCCTCTTGTGGTTTTTCCTTTTGTTCTGATTTTTCTCTTCCAACATGATTCATAAGAAAATATGTAAAAAAAAATGAATGTACATGTATAACCCCCAAAAAATGGTGTTTCTACATATAACTGGGAAAAATGAAAATAAAAAAGATTATCAGCAATTCCATTAAGTTGTAAGTCCTCCAAAGCTCTGTTGGGGGACTTGTACTTTTTTTCTCTTGACAACTCTCCTTTAATATCTCATCTAATCCTATGGGTTCAATTATCATTTTTATCAAGTTTATATATTCATCCCAAATCCCTTTCCTCAATTTTATTCTATCTCCCTCTATTTATTGGAATCTTCCACCTGTTGTCCAGTAGAACTATGTGCTATTTATCAGCTAACCCTTGCTCACAGCTCCTGATCATCTTACCTTCTTTTCTAATAATATATCTCTGCAATGACATCTCCTACCCTCTTACTTGTATTTGTACTTGTACACAATTCTTGATTGGTCATTTGTTGGAGTGAGTCTGGTACCTTTCCATTTTCCTTGAGGTAACCTGCAGTTTTAGTACTTTGGAGCCTTTGGGTTGTTATGATTCACATCTGTATAGTATACTGGAAGAAAAATATGTTGGGATTTTTTGTTTTCAAATAGGGGCATTGGTTTCAGGAACTTAGGGCCCATTAAACATACTACATGGTTTCACAAAGGTTAGCCAATCTTCTTGCCGTTCAGTTCAGGATTCCAAAATATATGTACTGTTGTTCCAACTCTATGGATTGTCCACTCTATTTAATATCATAGATAATTATCTAATAGGCATTCTTCATCCACATGTTGTTTTTTTTCCCCCATGTAATTAGTTAGACTGAAATTTTTTAAAGGATTACAGATCTCTTTTTGGAAGCTCTCCAACATTCTAGGACTTGATGCAATGTCAAAATAATATCAATCAATAAGCATTTATTGGTTCCTACTATGTGCAAGGCACTGTGTTAAGTATCGGGATATTATTCACAAACAGTAGAATCTGGAATATCTCAGTGTCTTTATTCTGGGCATCCTTGATTATCACGCCAAACAACTTTGTTGAATATAGTCTCCTTGTTTTATGCTTTGCTTGATGTTAATAATCAGGAGTTCCTCAAACAGTTATCTCTGTTGTTCCATCTTGCAAGGAATCTTGAATGATTTTTATATATACGCAATAGACACCATGTTGGAGGAAAACTTTTAAGGCTTACAAAATCAAATAGTTTTTAAAAGAACACTATATTTAGTTAGTTAAAAGCTAACCCAACCAATTCATAATGTTTCCCTCTTTCATGCTTTCTTTAGAGACCACATGGAAAACTAAGGATTTGTGATTGAGTTAAACTTTGGTTAAATATCTTTAGTTAATCAAGAGAATACCTGGGTAACAAAAGATAATAACATCAAAGCAGAACTGAAAAAAATTCCTTGAAATGCAAAAAGGCTTTGAAAGATCCAGAGTTCATGAAGCAAACAACAAGGATTTTGCCAACCTTCCAACAGTGCCCAGTGGATGGCCCTCACCATTACCTTGAAACAGGTAGGCAAGGATCACCCAAAGATTTTGGTTTTCATTGCTAAGATTTAATAATCCCTTAGGGTTGGATTGGGACATCTTGCTTACCTCCTTTGACTCTGCTAGAAATGGATGCCTTTAAGTGGGGCAGATTGAAATGGGCAAAACACAGAATTGCACTGCATGCAGAGGTGAAATCCAAGAAAGCCCAGGAGCCTGCCAACTTCAGCAATCTCACTGCTTAAGCCTGCTTGAGCCCTGGGAAGCCTCATTTCTTTTTGGGAGCCTATTCTTTGGTTTTCTTTTATATAGAAAAGCTCCATTTTAATCTTGTGAGGTGGATGGGCCATTTCATTCTTGCCACTCAGTCATGGGGCATTGAGAAGAGATTTCTTGATTTACTTGGGGAGGTCACTCACACTTGGATGGATCTCAGGGCATTTGTACTTCATCTTTATCAAGGACAGTGCCAGGTGGAAGAGCATACTTCTGGATGACTCAAGGAATGGGCAGCTCAAACTCTATGTAGGCTTTATTTCTTTAGGATTTTAGTAGAACACTATATCCTCAGCAGACTTTTGATAACTGCTGGCTGATGAAAAGGACTTTTAGAGGAGTTAAGTGACCTCTGTTAGAGCCTGAGGCCCTATAATGAGTCACCAGTAGAACAGAGTTGAGAGTCACAGTTCCAGCTTATGGCCCAAACCACAAAGCTCAGCTCACCTCCAAGGTTGAGTTTTCTTTCAAGTTCCCTAAGAGGAGTTCAGGCTGCTGCTCCCTGCTAAGAATAAGCTCTTATTAAAAAGAGTTACAGGACTCTCAGCCAGATTTTCATGGTGGGTATGGCCCCCCAAGGCAAAAAAGGCACCACAATCACAGCTTGGTTTGACCCACCCCTTGGTGGTCTGTAACCTTGGAGCATGCTGTGAAGGTCAAATCCTGCATTGCTCATCCAGAACAGCCACCCGCACAGGAGGCTGGCAGGGAAACTCAGCCCCTCTGGTCTCCTGGCTCTGGTCACCATGACAACGAGCCCATCTCACTGTGACCAAGGATTCAACAAGGCTTACATACCTAGAGGCCTATTTAAACAGCCACTCCTGAGGGGCCCCATGACAAAATGGACATCCCAGAGTGCAGCAGAGCCTCGTTCAACAAAACCTGGCAAAAACTGCTCCCTGTGAATTATACTTGTAACCTGTATCTCAGAGGGGATGCAAAGTAGGGAATGATTTTTAAGTTACAGCTGCTTTGGGTCATTATACATTTGGCCCACATTTTTACATTTTCTTTCTCTCTCTCTCTCTCTCACCTGATCATACCCTTTGTCTGACCCTTGGGGTTTTATATGTTCTATTCAGCTCACAGACTGGTATTCATTAAGCACAAGAATTGTGCCAACAACAAGCATGCCTTTAATCAACCAAAAGTCTGAGGGTAAACTAAGCAAAGATATTCACAAGCAGGCAGATGGTCAACTCACTGACTAGGGAGAACAAGTGCAGACTAATAAATAATAGCTGCAAGCTATGAGAGCCAGTCTTCTTCTGCATTATCCATAATTCCATCTATTTCCTGAGATTCACAGCTTCAGGTAAATGCTGGGAAATACTTAGGATCATAGGCTTTGGAGCTAGAAAGAACCTTAAGGATCATTTTCTTCAAACTCCTCATTTGTTCATGGTAATGGAGTTGGGCAGACTGGGGGTTATTACTTCCTTGAGAAAGAATAAAGTCTCTCTAAACACAGAGCTTGTGGTGTTATGGGATTATAGAATATAAAAATTAGGGACAACCTTGAAGATAATTTCATCACTTTTACAGATAGGGAAATTGAGGCCCAGAAAGATTGTTTCTCAAAAGCCCAAAGCTTGTCAAATTTAATTGACTTGCCACAACCTTGTTTTAGACCTCTTCTTTTCACTCCATCCCCTAGTTCATCCCCTAGTTCATCCCCTAGTTCAGGCTATATTACCTCTCAAACTCAGCTTACCACTCAAAATCTTTTTGTCTTTCCAGCTATAGACCCACTCCTGGGTTACTGTCTCTTTTTGCCCTTCACAGGCTCCTTCACATAATCCATGTTCTAATCAAACTGACTAACTTTGGCCTTTTCTGTCATGTTACATTCTTATTTCCTATCTGTGCCTTTGGATAAGCTGCTCCCCGTCTGAGACCTATTCGTTCCTCAATTCTGCCTTTTCAAAACCCCATTTCCATTTAAGGCAACTCTGGCCACCCCATTCCTCCTCCAGCTCTCTCCCTCTTCAAATTGTCCTGGATTTATTTAGAATATTTATGTTAACAACGTTGTATCTCTCACTGGCAAAGCTCCTAAAAGAGCTTTGAGGAAAGGAACTGTTTTGTTTGCTCTTTAATCCTTGGCATCTAGCACAGTGCCTTGAGTGTAATATATATTTAACAAACATTTATGGAATTTCATTGTTCACAATGATACCTCTTATTAACATGAGAATCCCACATCTAAACTGAGGTCTTCCAACTTAGAGGCCTATGCTTTTCCCATTATTCTATTCTTTATTTCCATCACTAAGTAAGGAAATTGAGATTTATATCATTGGATCCTGAACAATAATTAGAGGAATGATAAAGATAAGATGAAAGTCCATAAGGATAAACATTGAGAAAATCCACTCATGACAAAACAAAAAAAACAAACAAACAAACAAACAAAAAAAAACCTGGAAACCAAAGGGATATTCATCAATTGGAGAATAAATTATGGCATACAAATTTAATGGCATTTTATTGTGTCATAAAAAATAATGAGGGGAATGGTTTCAGAGAAACTGGGAAGACTTGAATTAATTGATGCAAGGTGAAGTAAGCAGAACCAATAGAGCAATTTATACAGTCACAAAAATAGTATAAAGATTAAAAAAAAAAAAAAAACTTTGAAAGACTTAAGAACTCATACCAATGATCAATTATAGAATTCCAGGGGACTGATGATGAAGCAGGCTATTTATCTACTGACACGCAAGATATGAGACATACATTTTTGGTCATAGTCAATGAGAATATTTGTTTTCCTTAATTATGTTTATTTATTATGAGAGTTTTGTGTGGGTTTTTTAAGGGAAGGAAATGGGAGGCAGAAAAGATAAATGTTTAATTGAAAATATAGAAAAAAAAATTGCTCATCTACTGCTCAAAGAAAATAAAATTTTATTCCATGGTAGCAGAAATGACAGATGATTTCTGAACTCTGATGTTTTACTTTCCCATAAATGTATACTTTCCAGTTTCCTCTTGTTTCTCTGTTGAGAATGTTTTAGCAGTGGGTAAGGCCCTTTAACAGCCTTAGTTACTAAGTTGCTAGTTACTAACTATAGCTGCAATGGCTAGAAAGTGTTTTTGCACACTTCATTTTTCTCCTACACTTCTATGTTTCCTTGGAGTCCTGTGGACTGCAAGGAATTTGACATAGTAATTGTTCATCTATGTGGAAAGGCCCCTTCCAGCAGGCTTTTGCATTAATGGACTTTCACCTCACTCACACAGATTGCTAGGACTCTGGGGGCAGAAAGGCTGGAGTGGAAATGATTTCTTTTGAGATTTTAAAGGCAAGTGAGATTTTTTTTTCACCTTTCTGGAAGTTACTCAGTTGAGAGAGAGGGGAGAGAAAGAAGAGGGAGGAAGGGGAAAGGAGGGAGACACAAAGAGACAAACACAGAGATAGAGAGAGAAAAAGACAGAGTAAGAGAGAGAGAAAAATAGGAAAAAAGAGGAGAATAGAGAAAGGGAGAGGGAAAGAGTAGAAAGAGTGAGAGAGGAAGGAAAGAAGAAAGGAAGAGGAGTGAAAGAGAGAAAGATGAGAAGGGAAGGATGAAAAGAGCGAGAAAAAGAGAGAGGAAAGAGAGAGGGGGAGAGAGAATGAGAGAGAGGAAAGAGAGAGGAGAAAGAAAGAGAGAGGAAGGAAGGGGAAAGAGAGGGGGGAAAGAAGGGAGAGGGAAAGAGAAGGAGGGAGGAAAGAAGGAAAGAAAAAAGGAAGGAGGGAAAATAAAGGGAATGAAGGAGGAAAAGATGAGAAGAATAAGGGAAGAATGAAAAGAGAAAGAAAAAAGAGGGATTGGGAAAAAGAGAAAAAAGAAAAGGAAGAAAAATAGAGGCAGGAGGAATAGGAGGGGGAAATGGAGGGAGGAAAGGAAAGAGAGAGAGGAAGAGAGAGAAAAGGGAGGGAGTGAAGAAGGGGGAATGGAGAGGGCGGAAGGGAGAGGGGGAGGGAGAGAGGTAAAGAGAGAGATCCAGCCTGTAGAACTGACAATGGGACCAATTATAATTTGAATGACCTGCCATGACAAGTCAGGTGCCTGGAAGTGGAGAGAATAAAGATGCAGATTCTTTGCAATGAAGTACTCTAGAAATCTCATAATTATTCATTGCTTAGTTTCTGAAGAGATTAGAATGAGGGGAAAGAAAAATTGTCAAGAGGTGCAGTTAATCCAGAGATTTTGAATGTGGTGACTTGTCTATAGCAGTGAACTGGGTTAGGAGTTAGGAAAACTTGGTTCAAACACTTACTGTCTTAGATTCTACCTGTTATAGTGGATAAGTCAATTTCTCAGAGTCTCAGTTTCCAATTCAATAAAATGGGGATGATATCTATCTTCAAGTATCTGAAATGAAGAGCACAAGATCATTAAGATCTTTAAGATCTCTATATCATCTTTTTCATTTTGGTAATCATCTATTTCCTTTAAATTCCCAATACTGCTTGCATATGGTTGCATACAGTTTCCAATAACATTTTTTTAAATTTTTATTGTTTGGTTTTTATTTTGGGAAATCTTGCCTAGCATCATAAATATAGGGCTAGAAGTGACCTTTAAAGCTCACCTAGTATCAAGCTTCTCATTTTATAGATGAAGAACTGAAGCCCAGGAAAGTGAACCAACTCACCATGTCACAAAAATAGTTAAGTAGCACTTCTTGGATTAGCATCTGGGTCTTCCATCTCCTAATCTGGTGGGTTTTGTGCCATACTGCTCCATCTCCTTTAGGTGAGCATCATATTAATGCATCCCTAAAGTTTTGATGAAGCTTAAAACTGCACTAAGACTTTGGGAACACCCTGCCTTTTGAATCATATCATTCTAGATCCAATTCACTTGTGATATCTCTGATATCTCTGATATCATGGTTCTTTTTGAGAATAAAGAACAAACAACAAAAACTATTATTCAGTCTGTATTCATATATAGTCTTGTACTGTTCTCTAATCATTTGATATTTGTCAGTCTTTGTTTAGACTTTGGACTTTTTAAAAATTTTATATTTTTGTTATATCTTTTTATATACAAAACATATGCATAGGTAATTTTTCAGCATTTACCTTTACAAAAACTTCTGTTCCAACTTTTCCCCTCCTTCCCCCCACCCCCTCCCGTAGGTGGCAGGTTGACCTATACATATTAAATATGTTAAATAGACTTTAGATTTCTTGAGGACAAGAACCACGTCTTATATAGCATTGTAGGCACCATGACGTAGTAGATATCCGACTTGGTTTCAGGAACATCTGAGAAAACTCCAACCTTAGACATTTTTCTGGAACTTCATTTTCTGATCTATAAAAATAGGGGTATTACAGGGTTGCTATTGCTGTTGTAGTTGTCATTGTTAAGTCATTTTCAGTCATGTCTGATTCGTTCTGACCCTATTTGGAGTTTTCTTGGTAAAGATACTGAAGCAGTTTGCCAATTCCTTCTCCAGATCTTTCTATGGAGGAGAAAACTAAGGGCAAACAGAGGGAAGTAACTTTCCTAGAGTCATACAGCTAGTAAGTATCCAAGGTCAGATTTTGTAATCAAGATGAATCTTCCTGACTCCAGACCCAGCAATCTATCCATTGTGCCACTTAGTGCCCTTCAAAGCATTGCAATAAGACTCAAATGAGATCATGCACATAAAGTACTTTGCAAAACTATGTGTTGGGCATGGATATACATGTCTATGATATCAGGCTGTAATGCCTATAATTCTAGTTCCAGAAGAAGCTGAGACTGGAGGATCATAAGCATTCTGGAGTTCTGATATATAATATAATATCTATAATATGATATAATATATATATATAATAGTATTAAAATCTAATCAGGTGTCTACACTAAATCTGGCACCTATATGGTGATTCCAAAGAAGCAAGGCCAATAGATTGTCTAAAGAGGTATGAACTGGTCCAGAATGAAAATGGAGCAGCACAGAGCTTCCAATGTGTAGTGCTATTGAGTGCGTGAGTAGCTGCTGCACTCCTAGCCTGAGCAACATAGGAAGACCAATCCCAAGAAAAGTAAAAAATTAATGTAAATGACATCTATTCTTATTTTTTCTGTGTCTCTCTGATAGTTGCCCAGAACATCATTAAACACATGATTATTGATTAATAGTCAAGCAGAATTGTGTTGTATTGCATTTTGTACCCTGAAGTAAAAACTGCATATTTGAGAGCTGTTAGTCCAATCATATTAGAAATGATCCTTCACTCAGCATCAGTTCAATTAAGCCCATGCTTTTCTGAATTCAGCCTAAACATTATTTCTTATAGCACAATAGTATTCTAGCATAATCATATACTAAAAATGTATTCAGTCATTCCCCAATTGATGGGCAACTTCTCAATTTCCAATTTTTTCCACCACAAAATAATCCAGCTCATTTTTGCAGATGAAACCGAAGCAATCAGAGTTAAGTGAGTTGCTCAGTCACATAATAAGTGTCTGAGGTTGGGTTTGAACTCAATTTTTTCTGTCTCCAGACACAGGATTTTGTCCACTCAGTCTTCTAGTGGCCACGGAGCTCATTCTGAAACTTGATACCCAAATTAATTAACAACAACTAGCATTTATAGAGGCTTTAAGGTTTGAAAAGCACTTTATATATACTAACTCTTTTGATCCTCAGAACAAGGAAGGTACATGTAGATACTTAATTTCTCCATTTTACAGATGAGGAAACCAAGAGGAAACCACAGAGAAATTCAGTGACTTGCTCAGTGTCATACAACTGATTATCTGAGGAAGGATTTGAACTCAGGCCTTCTTGATTTCAAGTTCCTAGGCTCTATCTAGAGTGTGCCACTTAGTGCCCCACAATTATTATCACATTATAGATACAATTATAAATGTCAATTATTATTATTACTAATTGATTAAAGAAGTGTTAAATAAAATTATATTAACATAATAGGATAGAGTTAGAGAACAATGAGAAGATATCCATTAACTGATGAAGAGTGAAACAAGCAGAACAAAAAGAAAAATATACAATAATGACTACAATAAAGCAATTTAAAAGGACACAAAAAGAAACCCTGTCCTCAGTAATAATTATTGTTCTAGAGAATACCAATCTACCTTCTTCTCCTTGGTAGAGAAGCAGGAGACTATTTTATTGAATATTTCCTACATGCAAGTCTCTAGAGGACTTTCCATATAAGCTAATTTGCAATTTTCCAATGTGGATTAGAAGAAAAAAAATTTTTAAGGATCCAAGATTAGAAGCCCAATTTCATCTTAGCTCTTCATGATTCCCTGAAGCCCATACAGAACACAGAATCATCAAATTCACCAATCATAGAGACTCACTTTGGTATAAGCTCCATCATCATCATCATCATCATTGACACCTGGATGCAAATCCAGTTCTGGAATCCTCTCTTGAAGATTAAATGAGATAATAATTGTGAAGGACTTAACACAATGTTGGGCACATAGTAGATATTTATTGTAGATGCTTATTTCCTTTCTTCCTTCGTGAAAGTAAGTATACCGAAACTACAATCTAACATGATGGAACTTTATTTTCCTTTCTAACTGAATTCAGAGCAGCTCAACAATTGAAAGAATTAGGTCTATTCTGGAAAGCAATATGGAACTATGCCCACAGGACCATCAAAATGTGCATATCCTTTGATCCAGAAATGTCTCTACTGGGCCTGTATCCCAAAGAGATCATAAAAAAGGGAAAAGGATCCACATGTGCAAAAATGTGTGTAGCAGTTCTTTTTGTAGTGGCTAGGAATTGAGTGGATACCCATTGGTTGGAAAATGGCTGAATAAGTTATGTTATATGAATGTTATGGAATACTATTGTTCCATAAGAAACTATCAGCAGGATTATTTCAGAAAGATTGAGAGACTTACATGAACTGATGTTAAGTGAAATGAGTAGAACCAGGAGAACATTGTACACAGCAATATCAAGTTTATGTGATGATCAAATTCTAATGAACATGGCTCTTTTCAACAGCAAGGTTATTCAGGCCAGTTCCAATAGTTTTGTGATGGAGAGAACCATCTGCACCCAGAGAGAGGACTGAGGGGACTAAATGTGAATCACAGCATGGTATTTTTACTTTTTTGTTGTAGTTTGCTTGCATTTTGTTTTTTCTCATTTTTCCCCTTTTTGATTTGATTTTTCTTGTGAACTATGATAATTGTAGAAATATGTATGGAAGAATTGCACAAGTTTAACATATATTTGATTACTTGCCTTCTGGGGAGAAAATGGAGGGAAGGAAGAGAGAAAGAAATTTGGAACACAAGGTTTTGCAAGGATGAATGTTGAAAACTATGTATATGTTTTGAAAATAAACGGCTTAAAAAAAGATTTAAAACTTATATTCTGTCATCATAGTAGGACCTATCACATAACAGATACTTAATACTGACTGATCTCTTCAATCAATCATTTGGACATTAGAACAGAATCTCAGATCTGGATCTCTTTAAGATTAGCCTGGGAAAGGGATCAGGGAAAACTTCCTTTGGATTACCAAGAGACAAAACAAATGTGATATAACTTATCCCTCTCGTTAATAAAGCTCTGGGTCCCATCTTAGGCTGGGGTTTTCTCAACTCTGAAACAAATGGTCCAATAAGGGATCTCAATATTCATTCTGTCCCATTCTGAAAGGCCAATTGTGGCCATCAAAATCTGATTTGAAGTCTTGACACTAATACAACATGGCCATGACATTAGACAAGTTCCTTAACTTCTAAGTGTCTTAAGCAATTCTAATATTATAAGTTACAGAGATGATCTATGTTGATAGAGGAAATTTCTAGATTTGGAATGGAATAAAATATTGCAACAGGTTTCATATAGGTCTCTCTCTGCTCTCAATCTTCTCTACTCAGCGGCCAAGGTAATTTTTTTTTTGTTTGTTATTTTGTTTTAACTTAAAGCATTTCTTTATTGAATGACTATATCTATTTATATATTGGATTATACATGTGCATTAATTTTTAAAGTATTTTTTCATATTAATCATGTTGAGAGAGAAAAATTAGAATAAAAGAAAAAACCCTGAGAAAGGAAAAAAAGGGGGAAAAAAAGAGAGAAAAAAATCCCGTAAAAACAATATGCTTTCATCTGCATTCGATTTCCATAGTTCTCTCTCTGGATGTGGATGGCATTTTCCATCCAAAGTTTATTGGAATTGCCTTGAATCACTGAATTGCTAAAAAGAGCTAAATCTATCATATTTGATCATCCAAAGTGATATTTCTAAAGCACAATTTGATCATTTGACCCTCTCTCCTTTTCACTCAAGGATATCTGGAATCAAATTCTATATTTGTTATTCCTCCCTTTCTAATATTCTTATACATTATTCCCCTTCATGTATTGTCCAATCTAACTCATTGGTTTACTTCTTGGTCTTTGTGAACAACAAATCATGTCCATGCCTGGAGTGCTTTCATACTTTTTCCATTTGGTATCCCCGGTTTCCTTCCAAACATGACTCAAATCCTACCATTTTCAGGCTACTTTTTCTGGCTTCCTTAACTGCTCATGCCTTCTGCCTTCAGATTACCTTCATATACTCTGTATATGAAATCAATGAACATTTATTATTGTTTCTTGTTGTTGCTGGTTCTTCGTTTTCAAAGTGAATTAATGACACCCCTACATGCCAGTCTCTATGCTAAGTTTTATAATACAAAGAAAGGCAAAAAACAGTCTCTGTTCCAAGAGATTTTTACATGTTGTCTCTCATTAGCATGTATGCTCCTTGAAGGCTGGGGGTGTGTTTTGGGTTTTGTTTTTGTTTTTTGCCTTTCTTTGTATCTTGAGCATTTAACACAGTGCTGAAACATAGTGAGCACTTGTCTGTAGCCTTGATCCCATGGTCTTAACCTGCTCTTTATAAAAATACCCTAAAAATTTTAGGGGTAGTCAAGAGAGCTCATTGTTACTCTACTTGTGTATCCCTCTGCCTCTGCCCTTATTTTATTTCCCTTACTTTCTTCCAGACACAGCTCAAATCCCATCATTCTCAAGAGGCTTCTCCTACTCTCCCCAGTTGCTAATGCCTTTCTTTTTCAGATGACCTTCATATACTCTGTACAGGTACACACTAATACTGAAGCCTGTGTAAGTTCACTGTCTCTATTAGAATGTTATATTGTCTTGGAGGGTTGAAAGCAGATCTAGAAATACTTAATGCACAAGCAATAAAAAGAAAAACTTACAGAGAATTGTAAAAAGAAGAAAGGCAGGAAAGCTGATGTGAGACTTTTTGGATGAAAACAAATTGTCTAAACTAGATTTCCTTTCCCTTTCTCAATGCTCAATCTCATCAGAGGGTAAGGAAATTGGCAAGAATGGTGGGGAGGGCTTCGAGAAATTACCAATCCTTGACTAGTTCCTTAAAAAAATCTTTTTTCACTATAGATTTGATTTATTCTTTATACCTCAGGCTCTTCTTTGGGCTAACAGTTGGATCTGCAGTGAGTGAGGAGCTGAGGTTTGTCCTTGAAGCACTGTTAGCAAGATGCAGTGGAGGCAAACATCCCCTGCAGGAGGTCTGTTTTGTTCTGATGATTCTTAGGAAAGATGGATTACATCCTGACATCCTGAAGACTTGAAGTACAAGTGATGTGAAAAGGTTCTTCAGTAGAGGTGAACCATGACCCAGCCTGGAAAATGCTTGGAAATGCAAATCCCAGGTATGAAAGCCAATCTATGGGGACAGATGTCTGAGGATTCTTCATCATGCATCTATCTACTGCCTGCTCTCTTGTTGCAAGACATTATGGGCAGGGGAAACATGTCCTGAAAGTCTAGTCGGATTTGGCATTCTTACTGTGGTGATCTAGCCTTTACTCCTGATACCTTTTGATCTTATTTGAAACATCTTTTTTTTTCTTTCACAATAGGCCCCTGAACAATTTGAATCAGAAGTGCTGGCTGCAAAACCTGCTTTTGTTTTGCTAGCTGCATGACCCAGGTCTCAATTACCTTCCCTTTAAATTGAAGAGGTTGCAACTAGATGGCTCATAAAAATTCTGCAGGCTCAAAGTTTATGATCCTAATGAAATGCTTGGGCAACTAGGTGACACCATGGATAGAGAGCCAGCTGGACCTGAAGTTAGGAAGACTCATCTTCCTGAGTCCAAATATGCTCACCCAACTTACCCTGGGCACCTCATTTCATCTGTTTCCCTAAGTTTCTTCATCTATAAAATGAACTAGAGAAGGAAATGGCAAGCAGTATTTTTGCCAAGAAAAACTCTCAAATGGGGTCACAAAGAGTCAAATGTGATTGAAATAACTGGAAATAAACAAATGAATGTCACTGGCCGTTTTATCTGCCATGACCATCATTTCTTCCCCTATATGCAAACATCATGCAGCATTCCATTTATTTCCTTATATGTGACAAATATAGAAGAAATCCTTTAGTGGGATCCCTCCAGTAGCTTTATTGTGTAAAAATACTTTTATTTAACATTTAGACTTCATTGTCTAAATTTTATTGCCTAAATTATTTTTGCCTAAATGGTCTATTAAAATTTAAACTTTATTTTAGACTTAAATTTAAACTTTATTGTATAAAATACTTTAATATAAAAAATACTTTATTTAAAAATATAAAAGCCATTTTTAGTTGGGGGCTGCATAAAAAACAGGAAGAGGGCTAAATTTGGCTGACATGCCATAGGTAGTTTGCCAACCCCTGTCTTAGGATGCCAGATTTAGAGAATGCTATATTTAGAGAGGGCTAACAGTACTTTCATTCCTTCAGTAGCATAAAAACAATAGCTTAACACCCCGTTTGAAAAATAATTAGTTAAAATAGGAAACTACTAGTTAGAATAGGGTGAATTTTTTCCTTCCACAATCCCTATCTTCCTCTTTGACCCATGCTTTACCACTTGAATTAATGGCAAATTAATGCTTCATGCTATTTGCCCAAGTACAACAATTTCTTATGGTTCTGTTGTTGTTGTTGTTTTATTATCCAAGTTCTTTCTGTAGAGTTCAATGGGCCCTGTCATTTTCTCACATTCCCCAAACAGAGATTTCCTCCTAAACCTATTCTTCTTTCTAATTTCACAATTTCTGTCAGCACTACCATGTGACCATCCTCAAATGTTCAAAACTTGGGTATTATCTTCTGCTCTTTCACTTCTCTCATCTTTCATATATTAACAATCCTTTGGATTCTATTCCTGTAATATTTCTTACATATGCTCCATCCTCCCTATTCCCATTATTTTACACTAGTACCGACCCTCATTATCATACATGTGAATTATTATAAGAGTTCGTCATCTCTTATAATAGTTCTGCATTTTATCATCTCTGCACTTTTGTTCATGCTATTACCTAAACTTGGAATGCTTTTCCCACTCCATGCAGCTTGATAAACTCCTACTCATCCTTCAAAGCTCGATTAAAATATTACCTCTTCCAAGAAACCTTCCCATATTTCTCTAATCAGTTATGACCTTTTCTTCCCTTTATATCTGGAGCACTTTGTTTTTATTTCTCTTATACATCTACATATTATTTTATAGTATAGTGTTTGTTATTGATTACTTGTTCATTTGTGTCTGATTCTTTGTGGCTCCATTTGGGGGTCTTCTTGGCAAAGATACTATAGTGGTTTGCCACTTTCCTTTCCAGCTCATTTTGCAGATGAGGAAACTGAGGCAAACAGAATGAAGTCACACAACTATTCATGAAGATGAATCTTCCTGATTTCAAGCCTAGTGGTCCATCTACTGTGCCTAGTAGACCATAATTAATGTTACTATGCATGGGCATAAAAATATGTGTATGTGCATATGTGTGTATGTATTAAATGATAAGATTCATGGACCAAAAAAAGAGAGAATAATAATTATCACATATAACATCTACTATGTGCTAGGCAATGTGCTTTCCAAATACTATCTCATCTGATCCTTACAATTCTAGGAGGCAGCTGTTATTATTATCCTCATTTGATAATTGAGGAAAGTGAGGGAAACAGATATTAAATAACTCACCCAAATGTCCATCAATAAGATAATGGTTAAATACATTATGTAGATGATTATGATGGCTTACTGGTGTTATAAGAAATGATATCAAATCTAGCCTCAGATACTTATTAACTATGTGACCCTGGGTAAGTCACTTCACTCTGTCTCAGTTTCCCCATCTGTAAATTGAGCTGGAGAAGGAAATGGCAAACTACTCCAGTATCTTTGTAAAAAAAACTCCAAATGGGGTCACAAAGGGTGGGACACATGTGAAACAATGAACAACCTGTTTTCTGAATTAAATTGAATTTTTCTCTCTTCTTCTACTAAGCCCAACTTGCTAGAAGAAGACTTAGACTGAATCGCCTGCATTCCCCATGTGGCATTCCAGTCTATTCTCCTCATATCACCATCCCACATTTGAACACTGTGTACATCCCACCTTCCTCCAGCTTGTGGGCTGGAGCTCTGGCCATCTGGTTCCACGGAGATCAAATATGGGGAGGTTCCCATTGGTTTTGAGTTCCTTGAGCAAATTAGGACCAGGAGAGGGATCAGTCACAGGTCCAGTTGTTCTTGGCATTTATCACTCTTATCTCTAACTTCCAGGTCACAATTGTCCTAAGTGTCTGAGATAGGTTACTAGGACTTAAGTTAGCTTCAACTAAAATAGAATACAATTAAACTTAAAGCCAAATGAACTGCTAATAGAAGCCTTGCACAGTGACTCCCACAGAGTCATGCACAAACATCACCAGATATGCTCAGGAAACTACATATACACAAGATAAAACATAGGAATTACAGAAAACAACAGGAAGTGACATCTCCAGGCACTTGCAACTGCTGCAATTGATTAGCACCCATCACCAATTAATCTCCAACGATTGCTTAACTCAAGAGCCTTAATTATGGTTTTGCATAATTAAAAATTTTCAAAAGACAATTAGCAGTAGGAGAAAAAGAAAAATTTTATTAATCAGAGTAGAATGTTGATAGGGGTCTGAGCTCAATCTCTAGGAATTGGTTCTGTCATTGATCATGACCATTTAAGAGGTAAATACAAATAAAGCTTATTTGGAAAACTCATCAGGAAACAATGTAAACTGAGGAAATTAGGCAGTTCCCAATTTTCTTGTGATTTTTACAAAGTTCTTTTCTTTTCACAAAGTTCAAATGAGCTTCTAGAATGGCATGTATTACTTGGAGAAGACAGTATTTGTGGCATAGTAAACAGACGATTGGGCTTATACTCAGGAAGCCAAGAATTCAAATCTGTTCTCTAATACTGTAAAATTTACCTCTAAGTGTATTGGGCAGCTACCTAGAGCTAAATTATGATCTGCGGGAGGCAGGAGTTTTCCATGTTGGGAATCCCTTCTTCTGACAAAATCCTGTTTCTAGTCTTTAATATCTACAACCTTAAGGGGCTCATCTTCCAGTAATGAAGAATGAAGGCTCTAATAGGTTGTACACTCACATCTGTATGGGGTAGACATTGGGATGAAAGGTCAGTGCAATTTCAAATCCTCCTTTCTCCATTATAGTTGCCACGACTAAGAGGATTCAACAGCAGGGTTTCTCAGAGCAAATCATTCTCATCACTGCTAATTTCTATTCACTCTTCTTACAACCAGTAAGATCCAGCTGTGGTGAGAGTCAAGAGTGGGAGCAGAGAATTCATCCCAAGACTTCTCATTCACTTCCTCTAAGACTCTTCACCACAAAAAAAAAAAAAAAAAAAAAAAATCTTTCAGATAATCTAAGAGAGAAGAAAATAGCAGCTAAAACATCCCATATGTCAATGGTCCTATTTTAATTAACTGGTCTCCCCCCCCCCAGCAGAAAGTATTGTTGCTTTAATGATTAAAATCCTCAGAAAGCAGCATGGAATAATAGATATCATCCTGGTCTTAGTTTCAAAGAGGGAATTTAAGTAATGTGGTGGCTAGAGCTGGTCAGGAGGACCTGAGTTCAAATCCAGATTCAGATGCTTACTAGCTGTGTGATCCTAGGCTTCATCCTACTCCACCCTGTTTTTCTCAAGTTTCTCACTGAATTGGAGAAGGGAATGGCAAACCATTCCAGCATCTTTGCCAAGAAAACCCCAAATGGGATCATGAAGAGGCAGATGTTTGGGTTTAAATTCTTCTTCAGATACATTATCTGTGTGATGTTAGGAAAGTCACTTAATTTCTCTAAATCTTTAATTTTCTTATCTGTAAAATGAAGGAATTGGACTCAATGGCCAGCTTTAGATCTATGATCCTGCAATTCTATGTGGATGCCTCATCATATTGTCTTAAAAGCTAAGCTCTAGAGAGCCTATCAAGCAGAAAAACCTTTAAATATGGACCTGGAAATTGATCATTTAATCAAACAAAAATTTATTAAGTATCTGTTGTGTTCTAGGCAGTATATTATGTGCTGGGAAGCTTCTTACCACCTATCTTTTTCCCTTCTACTCACAGGCAGCTAAACAGAACTGGAAGAAATCACAAAATACAAGCTGAATGGATTCACTATAACTTTATATTTGCTCTTGATAATCTTCAGCCTCTCCCTATCTACTGATTCTTTCCCAAGTGTCTACAAACATGCCCAAGTCTCCTTCATCGAAAACAAAAACAAAATCTTGAGATCCTACCATGCCCTCCAGTTATTACCCTACAAGTCATTTCTCCTTCCTGTTGATTGATAAACACAAAAAATGAAACAATTCTAAATCTAAGGAGCTACATTTTAATGAGGGAGACAAGTATGCGTGTGCATATGTATATAAACGTGCATGTATTTTCATACAGTGTATATATATATATACATGTATACATATTATATATGTGTATATACACACATAATCTCTCCCTCTGACTTAATTGACTTTAATGAATATCTTAAGAGAGGAAAAGCATTTCCAAAGAATGGGGCTTTGCTGTTCACATTCTTGGTCCAGAATTCTGACCTAGAAGCTGGTTAGGTGGTATCGGATAATTGTGGTGTCAGGAAAAATTGTGTTCAGAACCTTACTCTGATCCTGATTAGCTGACTCTTTATCACCTAATCACATGTATGCATGCATACATGCACATTTCCACACATATGCAGTCACACATAAATGCATGTATGTATTATGTGTGTACATACTTGTGTGTGGTATGTGGTCATTTTCAGAGAGGAGCAGTGACATCACAAGGTGATATCTTGATTTGAATTGGATTTGAATGAGGCAGAATAGCACAAAGTTAGCAGTCTTAACTTTCTCTTCTAGTTTTCAAGTCCACTTGCAAGTTAAGTCAAGAAGACTAGCAATGGCCTGGGATGCAGTAGATGACCATGGAGTCTTCAATATCTGACCAAGCTCTAAGTGCTTCACAGGCTGCATCTGTTGCCTCTGTGGATATTGGAAAACAGTGTTGCAAATTGCTAATATGTGTGTGTGTGTGTGTGTGTGTGTGTGTGTGTGTATGTTCATAACAGTAGAAAGAACACTGGATTTAGAATAGGAAGAACTGGATTAAAATTTTGACAATATAATTTACTAGCTGTTTGATCCTGAACAAATCACTGAATGTCTTGGGTTTGTCATCTGTAAAATGAGAATGTTGGACTCAATGACTTCTAAGATCTCTTCCAGAAAGAAATTCAAAATCCTTGGACATTTGTTGTTCAGACATAGTTTAATCATGTCCAACTTGTTCAGACATATTTTAATCATGTCCAACTCTCTATGACTCTAGTTAGGATTTTCTTGGCAGAGACATTAGAGTAGTTTGCCAATCTCTTTTCCAGGTCATTTTACAGATGAAGAAACTGAGGCAAATAGGGTAAAGTGACTTGTCCAAGGTCATATAGCTGGCAAATGTCCAATGCCAGATTTGAACTCAGGTCTTCCTGCTTCTACTGCTAGCACTCTATTTACTATATCATCTAACTTCCCTGATTCTAGGGCTGGATAATCTCAAAGATTGCTTCTGGCTCTAATCTTTTGACTCTCATCTTAAAAGAGAGACAGTGTTGAATGTTGGAAAGATATAATGAATGAGATTCCTTCTGACCAATGGGAGCTAATGCTTATAGAATGAGGGAACCAGTAGAAACTAAAGAAAAAAAAAAGCAAGATGGATATTTTTGAGGGGAAAGAGAAAGTAAAAAGGACAGCATTAAGATAGAAGTACCAATGTTAACGCCATGAAAATCTTCCAAAACGGAAAACAAGTAATATGGAGCCTCAATTTCCTCCTCATTACAATAAAGTAGCTGAAGTTGAGAACTGCTAAATCACTCTTCAGCTGTCACATGTCAGGATTCTAGGTAGTATAATCCAAAGAGCAGATGCCCTGAGAAAAAACCAGCATCTCTGAAGTCTTATAGACATTTTAAAATGGTACTCTACTTTAGAATAAGACTTGGAGCATATAAGGTTCTAGCCTTAGAACTTCAACTGAGACCTGGGGAAGACGTTAATTTAGGAAGGAAAAGATCACTCATTGCATCATAGGCTATCACCAGTAAATTTGACCTTAGCCCTGCCCCTGGATTTCTGTCTATGGAGGAGAAAATGAGGCTGATGACTTTGCACTCATATCTAATTCACTATCAGGACATCACCCTCATAATATCACTGGTCCTCTTTGAGAACCTCTTTGAGAAATGAACAACAACAAATAGTTGCTCCCAATTTTGCCATTTCTAGAAAGTGGGAGGAAGCAGGGGAAAAGAGAAGATGGAAGAGTCTCTCCCCCTGATTTAATTCAATTTAGTGAATCTCTTAGGAAAGGAAAAACACACCTAAATGATGGCACTTTAATATTCTCATTCTTAGTCCAAAGCTATTGAACTAGAAGTTGGTTAAGTGGTGCTTTTTTCTTGACTCCGGACCTGAATTCATAATCTTAACTCTGATATAGTCGTCTAACCATCTTCCTTCTTCATGGGAGCAAAATGGGGATAATAACAGTACCTATTTCATAGGATTTTTGTGAGGATCAAATCAGAATATAGATTTGAAATGCTGCAAACTTTAAAGTGCAATATAAACATCAACTATTATTACCCCTAGAGATTTTCTTTGGTTTTACATTAACATGATTTCCTTGCCCCCATTTTTTTTTTTTTTACACATGGTCAGAACTGGTATATAGTTTTCCTAGCCCTTAACTCTTCCATTTTTCTGGACCAGAGATCTTCCCATACATTTTAATGTGGAAATTTATTAATATACCTAATGGTTCCAACAGCCAAGTGACATACTAAGAAATGTAACCTGACAGGCTTGGCTTTGCTTCTGTATTTTAAAATTCCTTGATAAATTTGAATGATTATAGGTACTCTCAGTAATACCCTCATAGCTAATAAATAAATAAATAAATGCATCTCTCTGACAGAAGGAAAGTCAATCAAGGTCTCCATTGGCAGTAACAACTCAAATGATATAGCCACTATTCAGGGGAAGAGGCTACATTTCCTGCTTTAGCTCTGACTACCCCGTCTAATAAGCAGATCCTACATGAAACCCAGTGTTTCTTTGAAAGCTTCCTTCCACTAACACATGCAGCACTTTCAGCACCTTTGGAGGGATTTTGATTTGCATAATCTTAGAAGGGGAAGAAGATAGTAGGTGAAAGGGTCTCAGTAGAAAACTGATTGCTTTCAAGGGCTTAAAACAAAGTCTGGTAAATCTGCAAGCCAGTTATGAGAAGACTTTGTTTTTCTACCTATTTATTAAAATCTTTTATTATAATCCCCTTCCCACCCACCCCTCAAAAAAATCCTCTTAAATGGTTGTCTGATTATGTGTCTGATACAAACACAAAAAATGAATTTACATTCTAATAGAGGAGGCATGTGTATATAAATATACAATATGTACATATATGTATACGGAGATATGTATTCATACATATACATAAATACATATATGTACATACATATAATAGTAGAAAGAGCATTTATTTTAGAAAATTAGGACCTAAAACTTTGCCTCTGCCACTTACTCATCTTGGGTCTTTTGGTAAGCCACTAGGTCCTTTTCATTTTCAGTTTTTTTATTTGGAAAATGAAGGAGCTCAAAGAAGTCAAGTCTAACTCAAGGAAGAGTTAGAGTGGAGCAGTATTCACTTTTCAAAAATGATTTACTGAACTAAAATTTGGAGTGGTTGAGGGTATAACTGAGTGGATTTTTTCATAATGCCATCTGGGAGGAGTTCAGAATTTCTTGAAAACAAATTCTCTGAACATTTCAGGGAAATAGAAGCCATTCATTACTGGGCCCACTTTGCAGCCAGAAAAATTGAGCTGATTGTCTCTGAATCACTTGGGCATTTAATGAGTGGTAACAGCCAGAAATGGAATCTAGGTCTTATTCCCTGTGTGTTGTATTTTATAATCATACCGCCTTGGAACTGGTAGTTGGATATAGATAGATATGTGATTATGCCCACATGGCCATCTGGAGTTTATCCATGGCTGATTAGCCATTCCCGAAGGAGAATCTGAAGTATCCCTGAGCAAATTTATTTTTTAAAAGGAGTGAAGGTTCTGGAGGTGTCTAAGGTAGTGATATCTAAAGTGCTTTTTTTAAAAATTGCATCCTTATCAGTAAAATATTTTGAGAACATACCAAATATATATACTTATTTATAAAATTATATATACTTATTTACATATACTTTTATATTAATGTAAAACTTACAGAAATATGATAGAATGTTATAAATTTGAATTCAAAAATAGACATTTTAAAAAGGTGGGATAAATATGAAATTACATATTTGGTTTCTTAGGGTTAAGAAAAAGACTATAGTTTTTGAGTAGGGGAGAGAGAATGGATGAATCTTGATTTTATCAAAAATCATTTTGGCATCTTGTGGAGAATGGATCTGAGAGGAGAGAGATTGGGAAACCAATGAAAAAGTTATGTTGTAGTGATGAGAGGTGGATGAGAGTCTGGATTACTAGTAGTCTTATGAGTGGAGAAAAAGGGAAGGAAATGAGAGATGGTTATGAGGTAAAGATGCCAAGATTTGGCAACTGGGGGCATATGTGGATTGAGGGGGAAAGTAAAGGGATAGAAGGTAATTTAAAGTTTGTGAAGGTTCCCTGATTTAAAAAAAGGGAAGTTCAAAAGGATGGGGGGGTAGTTTTTTAAATAATATAATAAAATCCATTCTGCTGATTACAAACCATCCAAATATGTTCATCTTACACTGACTTATTCTCCTATTGAAAATATGAAATGGTTTGGGAGAGATGCTGAGGAAGGAATCAAGTATGAAACAGATAGAAATTGCAGTGGATAGAGTCCTGGACTTGTAGTTAGGGAGACCTGAGTTTTATTCTTCCCTTAGAAATATAGTAGCTGTGTGATACTGATCAATTCACTTAATCTCTCTCAGACTCAGTTTCTCCACCAAAATGAGGACTCGATCACTTCCAAGATCTTTTCTGGTTCTAAATCTATACAGTGTCTTACTTCTCAGCTGCTGCTTGGGGTGGAGGTTACAAAACTTAGGATTTGGGATGAGATCTTGAGGTCATCTGGGAAACAAAGTGTGGGGAGGTAAGAGAAATCTTGCCTTTGTTGCTATTTTGTTATGAGGGACCCATCCTTGAGTCCAATGAGTAGATGCAGATGTTGGGGGAGCCCTGGCAGTGTAGTAGTATAGTTGGACTGGAGTCAAGGCTCCAACGGCAATCATAAAGAGGGTGAGAATATAATCTATCTTCCAACCCTGGAACTGATCACATAACCCTTGGGGTCATGTACCCAAGAAAGCCTCAGAATCTCTTTTTTGAAGACCTAAGATAGGAGAGGTAGGGCACCAGGAAGTATCAGGCAGTTCATCCCTTTGAGAAAAAGCCTAGATTAAAAATTAAGATGCAAATGTCAGGAATCATCATGCTATTTACTGGTTATGGAATCTTGAACAAGTCACTTTCTACCCTTTTGGGTCTGTTTCATTGTCTTTTTTTTCTTTTTTTTCAAAATGAAGATAATATCCAAAGTCTTTTACAAGTCTCAGATATTTTAGTAATAATAAAAATGATAATAATTGATATTGCTTATCTTTTCTGGTCTGGGCCCACAATGTGATTATGGGGAACTATTGGCGCAAAAACTCCCTTTCTCATCCACAGCAACAGTATTTCTGTAATTTATACAATTATAAATTTGTAATTTATAGACCTAGAAAGGAGACTGACTCCAAAGCCAGCCATTTATCTACCACCAGCTACTGCCTCTCAAATGACATTGACAGAGCAATTTAAAATTTGCAGAAGGCTTACATATACTATTTCATTTAAGCCTCACAGAAGCACTGTGAACTGGATACCAGGATATTTTTAATTTATTAAAATCGAGTTTTGAACTCATGTCTATCATAGATTTAGATAAAGTAAGGGCTCTCAAGGGCCATCGAGGCCAATGGCTTCATTTTAAGGATTAGGAAACTAAAGCACAGAGATGGCAAATGGTTTGCATCAGTTCACACAGCAACTGGGGTAAGATCTGATCCTGGCTCTTCCTGATTCTAAGACCAATGTTCTGATTTGGAACCCAGAACTGATTTGGTGATTTGAATTTGTCCTGATGAGGGAACCCAGCAAAGACCAGGGTTTTAATCAGTTTGAGAACCTAAACTCTTCCTGCTAGGAAAGGCAAATCTGCTATGGAGTTTGCCGCTGACCCAGAGGCTTCTGCCTCCTCCTCCTCCCCCATAGCATGCTGCAGAAGGTCAGCCTTCAATAAAGATTTGTTGATTGATTGATGCAACCAGGACACCTGGCTCTTTAATCACAGCTGTGAGACTGGCTCCCTCTCTCTCTCTCCTTTCTCTCATCCTCTACATACACAAACAATGATGCATTTGGTTGAAAAGCTGAAATAAGCAATTGGACATCTCCGAAGGCTAGACCTTGTGGGAGGTGCTCTCTTAGCTCCACCTAAGCTGGACCCCCATGTTTGACAGTCAAGAAACAGTGACTGTCACATTCCTGTCTTGCTTTTACCTTGGCCACCCACACAGAATGGGTCATGCAGAAGTATAAACAACAGCAATAACCTCCTCTAGGAAAGAAAAAGAAAAAAGGCCATAAATCATAGTGGGACGTTTCTGGGTTTGTTTAAAAAAAATAAAAGATGTACCTTCGTGTTACTCTGTTGGTCCAAATCCCTGAACACCAGCTGCTGAAAATATCCTGAAAGCCTGCTGGTAACTGTTTGGAATATCTGAAAGACAAGTCTAGATGCCCTATGTGGAACTGAAGGGTGACAAAAAGGTCTCTTGGAAGTTAGAGAGATCTGGATCTTCCCTTCTGCAGCCATAGGAAGTACCATGGAGAATATCCCTGGCCCAGATAAGAAAGATCCTTTCCCTCAGAGGATAAATCTACTAGACTAATGCTAAGATTCTTTCCCATTCTGGCATTCTAAGAGTCCATGTGATTATATGTACAACATGTGTATGTGTATATACACACACCTCACATCACAACACATATAGTATATAGTTTTTATATATGCACATGCACACATATGTTTGTATTCATATATACATAAATACATATGCAAATTTATACATATACATAGCCATACCCATATACACTATTATACACACACACACATCTTTACTTCTATACAATTAAACATACACACATATATAAATACATATCACACACATAGATGCATTTATATGTGTATCTATATGTTTGCATCTCTATATCTATATTTATACATACATAAATTCATATAGACACAATGCTTATACACACATTTACATACACACACACACACACACACACATACACACATACACACATACACACATTCCAGGGTCAATAGATGAGATACCTACATCTCCCTAGATAGAATATAAACTCCTTGAGGAGTATTGTTTCATTTTTGTCTTAGCGTTCCCAGTGCCTGATACAAAGTGCTCAATATATGCTTGTTGATGGACTGAATGATAATTAACCTGAGACTAAAAGCTTAGATTAGGTCATTGAAAGAGGGGAAGGGAATATACATCTGTGTCTTTGAAGAAAAGAGTCCTCCGAGAATTATGTTGAACTTAGCACAATATACATCCTCTTTCCTAATATTTTCCTCAAGGTTTTCCCTCCTGAGACACCAAAAGCTTCTCCACTTTGCATTTTAAGAAAATAAAATAAAAACTTTGTATTCTTTCTCTGGGATACAAATTGTCTTTCACACTGGTATGACTTGCAAGGATTATTTTTCCTAGGTACTTCAGAGTATATTTCCACTATCTTTTTTATTTGAAGGGTAGAGGGGAGACTTTGTATTTACCCTATAAGATCATAAATTTAGAGCTGGAGAGGACATTTAGTCTGATCCCATTTTATAGAGAAGGAAACAGTACATGAAAGTTAAATGACTCCCAAGTTCACATGTGACTTCTCCCAAGGTCATGGAGATATTAAGTGAAAAAAATCTGAATTTGAACCCACCTCCTCATACTCCAAAGGCTGTTTTGTTCTCTTTCCTTCTAAGTATACCACAATGATTTTCTAGCAGTTCAGCTCCAGAGAAAGCTAAGAAATCCAACTTCCATCCTCATGAAATCCAGAAAAAGAATGAGGGTACTAGTAGACTTGGGGTTTTGAACCCAAGACAATGAAATTTAGAGAGGATTGACAAACACTTCTTTTTGTGGATGACAAAACTGCATTCTTAACCAGGTGAATTCCACAGCTAGTTGGTGGCAGCCTTGCAGGAAAATCAGTGAAGACAGAACATTTTGGAAGTTTGGGTTGAGGCTTTTTCCTGGCTGCACACACTAGGGGCAAGTAGTTGCTTAGAGGACTAAAACTAATTACTAAACTAATGATCCTTAGCATGACCTCCCCAGCTATTTCTGTTTTGGGGTTTTGGTTTTTTTGGTCAAATGACTTTTTGCCTCAGTTTCCTCAATTATAAAATGGAAATCAACAGCATCTACTTCGCAGGATTATTTTGAGAATCAAATATTATTTGTCAAGTGCTTAGCCCAATATCTGGCACATAGTAGGCACTATATAAATGCTTATCCCCTTCCCTTTCCATTACCTTGTTTTTCCTTCTTAATCTTATCTGTCTTCTCCATAACTTGAAGAGGTGTCTCAAGAAAGAAGGTAAAATATATTTAGCTCTACCAATGAGACAATGAAGGGTATGAAGCAGAATTTAGCAATCTCCCTAATTCTGTGGGAACAGAATTGGGGGAAGAATCTGGGGCATCTTTCCAGGGATTTAATCAGATGACAAAGTAGCACAAATACTATATATCACTCTTCCACAAGCCAGAGGCAACCCCAAACAGAAAGCTCTCTGGTGCTCAATTCTCAGCCTCTGATACCTTTCTACAGCACACCTCAATATAGTTTTGTTTCTGCCTGTCACAGACTGACTTCCCACCGGCTTTGCAGAGTGAGACATAAGTACTGTACTAAGCTTGGTTCTAGCTTAGATGGGCAGCCCAATAACAGGTTATTCATTCTTTGAAAATACGAGTGCCTTGTTTACTGCATGTATGACAGGATATATCAAAGAGCATCCAACAAAAGTATAAATGAAAGAGCATTTATTAAGCACTTACTATACTAAGTACTAAGTATATAAAAATGCAATAATCCCTACCCTATAGGAAGTCACAATCTAATGAGAATAGGAGATGTAATATTTTAGTAGCTACTAGAAGGTTTTGAAGTCTTTTATAGCAGATCTCCAAGCCCTCTCCAAATTTTGTAAAGATTTCCATTGGGGTCAAAGGATATGAACAGACAATTTTCAGATGATGAAATTAAAACTATTTGCACTCATATGAAAGAGTGTTCCAAATCACTATTGATCAGAGAAATGCAAATTAAGACAACTCTGAGATACCACTGCACACCTGTCAGATTGGCAAAGATGACAGGAACAAATAATGATGAATGTTGGAGGGGCTGTGGGAAAACTGGGACACCGTTGGTGGAGTTGTGAAAGAATCCGGCCATTCTGGAGAGCAATCTGGAATTATGCCCCAAAAGTTATCAAACTGTGCATACCCTTTGACCCAGCCATACTACTACTGGGCTTATATCCCAAGGAAATACTAAAGAAGGGAAAGGGACCTGTATGTGCCAAAATGTTTGTGGCAGCCCTTTTCATAGTGGCCAGAAATTGGAAAATGAGTGGATGTCCATCAATTGGAGAATGGTTGGGTAAATTATGGTATATGAATGTTATGGAATATAATTGTTCTGTAAGAAATGACCAGCAGGAGGAATACAGAGAGGCTTGGAGATGCTGAGTGAAACGAGCAGAACGAGGGGATCTTTATACACTTCAACAATGATACTGTATGAGGATGTATTCTGATGGAAGTGGATATCTTCAACATAGAGAAGAGCTAATCCAATTCCAATTGATCAATGATGGACAGAATCAGCTACATCCAGAAAAGGAACACTGGGAAATGAGTGTAAACTGTGAGCATTTTTTTGTTTTTCTTCCCAGATTATTTTTACCTTCTGAATATAATTCTTCCTTTGCAACAACAACAACAACAACAAAATTCGGTTCTGCACATATATATATATATATATATATATATATATATATATTGTACCTAGGATATACTATAATATATTTAATATGTATGGGAATGCCTGCCATCTAGGGGAGGGGGTGGAGGGAAGGAGAGGAAAAACTCAGAACAGAAGGGAGTACAAGGGATAATGTTGTAAAAAATTACCTATGCATATGTACTGTCAAAAAATGTTATAATTATAAAATTAATTTTAAAAAAGGAAAAAAAAAAGATTTCCATTGGGCTTCCAACCAGCAATAGCATCTGTTTCATGCCTTCCCCTGTCCCAGCACTCTCTCTCCAAACAAATGACTTCAGGTTTTGTAGAAAAACTTTTTGTTCTTCCTCATGAAGAAAATTACTATTATGATTATTATTTAATAACCAGTATTACCCTGTGATCCATCTTTTTCCTTATTTTTGTCAGACCCGTTTCTGAAGAGCAAGCAATTTCTGAAAGGTATTGAGTAATGTGAGCACTCCCAGACCCTAATAAAACATCTGTTTGTTAACCAGTTTGGGCAGGGCCCCTCTCAAGTGGGGACTCACTTCTGTTTAGCCTGTAAACAGGAGCCAGCTTGAGCTAGATTCTCCCCAGGGGACATGTCCCTTTTCCTTGCTTTTCCTTCAACAAAGTTAGGGGTGACCTGGTCTACAGGAGGAGATCAGACCTGGGACAATTTGATTGAGATGGCTTTTATTTTTCTAATCAAGATTGCTACAGGCATCTGGGCTCATAAAACCAGCTTAAATTTCTTAAGTGCCAAAGTAGGGGTTGTCATCCCACGTGGAAGGGGCTATGCCTGCCTTCTCTAGCCAATTTTAATCTCTCACTTCTTTAATACTGGCCAAGTACATAATTTTTGTTCTGTCCTTTTTTCTATGCTTATAATAATATATTGTTACCTTCAATTTGGGGTCTTTGGCCAAGGCAGGACCATGGACCCACCCATACTTGTTATTAGCCCAAATGCTCCTGTTAATAAATTACATCTTGTTTGGAGAATTGCCTCAGTTCACCCTTTTGTTTAATTTCACTCTCAACACTCACAAAAAGATTGGGTCTTCTGGTATAACAGCTTATTTTAAAGTAGCTTTACCCAAACAGCCATTCTTAATTTTACCCACTAGTGGAGCAGGAGCAGAAGCTTAAATGCTTCCCCCCAAAAAAAAATTATATTTGGTTTTTCATTGTGTTTTGGTAGTGACATCTGAATATAGGTATGACTGATGAACGATGAATTCACTGAAAACATGATAAGGAATCCAGGAGGCAAGCTTCCCACTTTCCATATCTTGCCCCTGTGCTCTGCCCCTCCCTGCAACCCACTCAAAAGCTGTCTGAGACTGATTTGTCTTCTTCCAAAGCTCCCTAAAAGCAAGGGAAATGGGTAAGTGCTTGGGTTTCAAAAAGGCATTTCTGCATAGGATGCTGAGGTTCGACAAAGCTGTAATTAAGCAGATGAGGTGCTTTCAACAGTTAGAGCTCAGATGTCAAGGAGGCTTGCCTCAGATCACTACAAAGGCCATCCATTATACTGCCTCTGACACCTCCTGGTTCTGTGACCTTGGGCAAAGTAGTTAACTTCTCAGTACCTCTCAGCAGATCACTCTTTTCAGACTATAAATTACTGGCAAGTTCCCATACTGGGTGTTTATCACAGATCTGGACTGATCCACTATTCCGGAGGCAGTAGGTGCCTCTGAAATGTCATTGTCTAAGTAATGTGCATAATGGAGTAGACTGTTGGGCTTGGAATCACAAGGACCTGAGTTCAAATCTTATCTTGCTAGAGGTGATTAGACCTTGTCAATATGATTTAACCTTTCACCTAAGCAATTGTCTAGGATTCTTCCAAGCTGTAGATGGATGACTTTTTGTGCTGACTCCAGTGTATTTTCCCAGACTTATTGGGATATTATTTTTTTCTCCCGCATACAGCACTATTCCTCAAACTGGACTTTTCTCTGTTCTCACTTAGGACACTTCCATTCCTATGCCTTTGGTATGGCTGCTCCCCAGGCTAAGAATGCACTCTCTCCTTATAGAATCACTCTGTCCCTCTAATATGTAGCTCAACCAATATCTTTAAAATCCTTTCTAGTTCTAGATCTATGCTCCTATTCATATTTTGGATGACATATTAAATGGAGTACCAGATCTGGAGTCAGGAAGACCTGAATTCAAATGTGACCTCAGACACTAACCAAGTTACTTCGCTCTGTTTGCCTTAGTTTTCTCATCTGTAAAATGAGCTAGAGAAAGAAATAGCAATCCACTTCAATCTCTCTATCAAGAAAACCTCATATGGGGTCACGGAGAAGTGGGCACAACTGGACAACAACAGTATCATGAGGAGCAGCTAGATGTTGTACTGGTTCTGAAGTCAGGAGGACCTGAGTTCAAGTCCATCCTCAAATACTTAGCACTTCCTAGCTGTGTGACCCTAGACAAGTCACTTAACCCCAATTGCCTCAAAAAAATAAAAATAACAAATATCATGAAATTTTGACTGTCAAAACCAGACACTAGGTTCTTAAACTTCCTAAATCTATCAAAATCAACTACCCTTTTAAGCTTAACTTCTTATTTCTTCTTCCTTCTTTTCCCAGAAAATATCAGGAACCAGTCTGGTCTGGGCCAACTTGCTCAGGCTAACCCAGTTTTTTTTTTTTTTTTTTCCAGAAGATTCCTAACATCAGGCAGTCTGCCAGCAACTCATATTAACAACAAGCAACAAATGCCAAGGGATGGAAAGATCTGGGGAATGAAAGAGGATGTTAAGGTTTCAATATGGTTTCCTACAAAAATAAAATTAAATGAAAATCTAGCCCACTGCAATCACTGCTTAATTGCTCCATGACAAGGAACCAGAAAGTACAGTAATGAGAGATGGGGTTTTTTGTTCTTTTTCTCCCTTTCCCTTTCTTTTAAATTTAGAGCAAGAACCTGAGTTTCATTACCTCTAGACCCAAATGTGCTTTTTTGCCAATAGTGAGAAGCATTGTAAAGAGATTGACTAGCTCATTCCTGGGAGGGCTCTTCTAAAGCATGAGCTTAAGTGAATAATAAATTACAAAGAAAAGGGTTTTTATTGATCCTGCCTGTTGCCTTAGAGGAATGGAAATGTTGAACCTAAATAGGGTTTTACCATGCATTGGGAATGCAGGACCAGTTGCTGGTCTGAGGCTTAGTGGAGAAGCAGGCACCCAATCCTATTGCCACGTAGCTACCCAACACCTTCCTTGGAAGTCCCTCTTGTATGAGGAAGCCCACAAAGAAGAGGCTTATGAGCTGAATCTCAGCCTCAAACAGTATGACCAAGTAGTGGATGCTGAGAAAATAATTGCATCTGACAGATGGGCCTGGCTTGCATCAAACAAGCATAGGGTTAGCTGTACTGGAGGGGGTAGGTGTTGGGAGTGCTAAGAGACAAGCTGCAAAGAGAGGCTGGTCCTGTAAGCAGCTGCCAGAGGTGCAAATCCAAAAATCACCCTTGTGTGCCTCTCAAGGCAAGGACTGTTGGTCTCTCCAGCCATGGCTCTGCCCTGCAAACACATAATTGCAGTGATTATTACAAGAAAAAGCCACCCCTACTTAATAATAATATATCTTACTTAATAATAATAATCACTAGGATTTATGTAGAGCTTTAAGATTCACAAAACAATTTACATAGTATCTCCTTTGATCCCCAAAACAGCCCTGTCTCTCCATTTTAAAGATAAGGAAACTGAGACTGAGGGAAATTCAGTGACTTGGCCAGAGGCTCATACAACTAGTAAGGATGTGTGAAGCAGAATTTGAATTTAGATCCTGACTCTAATCTATCCTACTTCTTAGATAACTAGAAAGGGACTTTGGAGATTACTGAGTCATGATATCACTGGTTCAGAGTTACAGAGGATCTCAGAGACCATCTAATCCAACCCCTTCATTTTGCAGATGAGGAAGCTCCTTACTGAGAGAACTTAAGTGACTTACTCAATATGACACAACACATAGTAAGTGTGTCAGGCAGGATTTGAACCCTGTCCTCTTCACCTCAACCCCCTCATTTTCTTCTCCAAGTCAAGCAAAAATTTCACACTAATGTGCATCCAAAGTCACGTTGTTTTCTATAAGACTTGTTATTCTAGGTAACCGTTCAATCTCCACATCCCAAGGGCATTTTGTTAAGGTAGAACAGACATTAATAAAAGGGATCTCAATCAGGGATTTCTCAACAGTAAAGGAATAGAAAGAATCTTTTCCTCATTTGCTTTGCAAGTGGAATCAGAGGCTGTTTGATGTATCCAAACATTTCCACTTTCCAAATGTGCGAAAATCAGAATTCAATGCATAAATTAAAAAAACACTCACAGGCAAACAAGTCATTTCTTTTCCAGAATCTAACAGCTATATGTGTATGTGGTGGTTTTTTTCTTATACACATGTATAACAAATAAATATTCTTTTGCACAATGTAAGTTCCATATTGTCTCTTGAAAATCAAGCATCCTAAAAGATGGTCTTCTCAAATACTTTTTTTGTACAGTCCTAAAGAAAATACATAGAAAAGATTCCTTTACAGAATAAATCTAGTACCTTCTGGATTAAACCCAAGGAGAGGTGGTTTGGGGGTACTTAGAAGCATTATTACATTGTGAATCATCTGACAAGACTTGAAGTGCTCTGGACAAGGAAGAATTCAAAAGCAGCAGCTACATCTGCTGAAAGGTTACATAGTATACACACACACACACATACACACACACTCCCATTTTTTCAGTGAATGTTTCACAAAACAGACCTCTGCTCACCAAAATAAGTTCATATGATGTAGTCCATCAAATATTAAAAATGAATATATTTTCTGAGAAGATCACCAAAGATATTTTACATAAGATACATATCTTTTTGACATGGAAAAGACTGAAGACTAGAGGCTCCATGTGTCTTCACTCAATTAATTAACATTTATTAAGCACCTACTATGTGCCAAGTGCTAGGGATGGATACAAAAAGAAGGAAAGGACAGTCCCTGTCTTCAAAGAGCTTACAATCTAATATCTTCATTAACTACATCCTCCACAGTTCTCTCAGCAACTATAGCTTTTCATCATTGCTTGTTTTCTCTTCATTTCATGTCAACTCCTTGAGAAATGGAGAGATACCACTATACACCTCTCAGATTGGCAAAGATGACAGGAAAAGGGGCAGCTAGGTGGCACAGTGGATTTCAGGCAACCCTGAAGTCAGGAGGACCTGAGTTCAAATCTGACCTCAGATACTTAACACTTCCTAGCAGTGTGACCCTGGGCAAGTCACTTAATGCCAATCTCCTCAGTGGGAGATGGGGAAAACAGGAAAAGATAATGACAAATGTTAGAGGGGATGTGGGAAAACTGGGACAGATACATTGTTGGTGGAGTTGTGAACTGATCCAACCATTCTGGAGAGCAATTTGGGAACTATGACTAAAGGCCTATCAAACTGTGCGTACCCTCTGATCCAGCAGTGTTACTACTGGGCTTATATCCCAAAGAGATATTGAAGAGAAAGGGACCCATTTGTGCAAGAATGTTTGTGGCAGCCCTCTTTGTGGTGGAAAATGCTAAATAAACTGTGGTATATGAATGTTATGAATTATTAATTGTTCTATAAGAAATTATCAGCAGGATGATTTCAGAGAGGCCTGGAGAGACTTACACGAACTGATGCTAAGTGAAAAGAGCAGAGCCAGGAGATCATTATATACACCAACAAGATTATGTGATAATCAATTCTGAAGGACGTGGCTCTTTTCAACAGAAAGATGATTCAGGCCAGTTCCAATGGTCTTTTGATGAAGAGAGCCATCTGCACCCAGAGAGAGGATTGTGGGAACTGAGTGTGGACCACAACATAGCATTTTCCCTCTTTTTGTTGTTGTTTGATTGCATTTGTTTTCTTTCTCCTTTTTTTCCCTTTTTGATCTGATTTTTCTTGTGCAGCAAGATAATTGTGGAAATATGAATGGAAAAATTGCACATGTTTAACATATATTGGATTACTAGCTGTCTAGAGGCAGGGGTGAGGGGAAGGGAGGGAAAAAATTTGGAACACAAGATTCTGAAAGGGTGAATGTTGAAAATAATCCATACATATGTTTTCATATGTTTTGAAAACAAAAAACTTTAATTAAAAAAAAAGAAAAGAAAATAGAGTTGGCTTTACTTTCTTGTTATTTCTTTAATTGCTAGCAATTAGCACAGTAATTTGAACATAGTAAACTTATTAAATGCTTGCTCACCATATCTATCTAGCTATCTATCTATCCATTTGTCTAGTTATCTTCTGCTAGCCTACTTATTCTGTATAATTCTGGCTTTTGACCCTCCATATATCCATTAGAATAGATTCATCCAACAGAGAGGTAGCCTTCCTGATGTCCTAATGAATGGCAAGGCACCACTCTGGCTATTGCTATTATTCTTCAATCTTCTTCCTCACATGAGTGGCCCACCTCCTTTGCTGGTTGTAATGCCCTCAATGACGCATTTAATGTCACTTCTTGCCCACAAGTCACCATTGGTAATGAGCTAGAGTCTACTGACAGCCACCATGCCTGTAATCCATTACCCTTTGGGTCACCCCCAATTTTGAATTGTCAGCTATTCACAGTTATATATCACTGCTAAGAGATTACTAGTGTTGGAGAGATGAGTTTTTGTGTCAAGGTGTAGGTTGGGATCATTGAAAGCACTCTGCAGTTTCTCACCTGAGAAATCTCATCCAGCTCATCTATTCAATTCTGAGCTCAGCTTATCATTCATTTATCTGCAGAGTTCACCTCACCCCTAAATTTGGGGAAGTGAATACACTTGGAATCAGGAATAGCTAAATTAGAATTTACTAGTGATAGATAGTTTTGTCATCTAAAAAACCAGAGAAATTGAGGCAGAGAAACTTACTTAACCACTGTTTGCCTCAGATAATAGTACTCATTTCTCAGAATTGTGAGGATCAAATAAATTACCTATGCAAAATTTAAAGCACTGTATATAGATGTTAGCTATTGTTATTATTAAATGATTAACCCAATATCTATTCAACTGAATGTCAATCTGAGTTATCTGTATTCTACTTGATATTTTATATTAGTTCTTTTCGATTATCTAGCACTACAGTAAAGTACAAGTACTTAGTAGGCCCTGAAAAACAGGGTGAATTAGCTAACTTTTCCTGCTTAAGACGTAGCTCAAGCTCAGTGCATTAGCTATGAAAAATGTGTTTTGGTCCAGATATTAATCTCTGTCCACACACAATCTAGCCTGGCTATTTATAAATGGACCAAATTATCTGGTCAGAATGTGAGAAAAATCTAAATTCCTGACTTAGGCAGGTCAGATCTGTAATGGCTAAGAGTCCTCAGGCTAAGATCTCAAACAAGCTGTGAAATCCCTTACAGAATTTTAACCACTTGAATGTTTTATTGCCAGGAATTGTGGCCCTTATAAATATTTCTAATGGCCTGTCCCATTTTTATACACTTTCTCTGTCATATTTGGAGATCAAGCTGAACAGTGAACCAAACCCTTTTCATCCTAACTCATTCAACCTAATTCTATAGACAGCAGTTGGTATCTTTAAAGCAGCCAGAAGGGAGAATACCTAACCAATGAATGATGAAAATGTCAATTTGAAGCTGCTCTTCAGGATTTAGCTAAATGGAATAAATTTAAAAAGAAAAAAAAAAATCATAACCTTAAATCCAATTTCTATAAGTAAGGAAGAAGGACAATACTCCAATAAAAACCAGAAAGTATCCAGAAATGCATGGGGAAATGACCGGCACTGAAAATTTCAACCCTTTTCAGGAAACAAAATAAGTTATTGAGAATCAGTGTGGTATGGTGGTTGGGGAAAGTGCAGGTCTTAGATCTAGAAAACTTGGATTCTAGTTAAGTTTCTGACATTTATTGACTGTGACTCTAGCCACGTCAATTCTGAGTCTCTGTTTTCTTGCATTCTTTTCTATTTAACTGACGGCCAACATTTGTTCTGTATCTATATACTTGTTTCCCCATTAGAATGTAAGCTCATTAACAGGAGGAATTGCTCCATTTTCTGTATTTGTATCCCCAGCATTTCCATCAGGATAACTAGTACATAGTAGGCACTTCTTTATCTGTAAAATGAAAAGATTAAACTCTAGGGTTTCTAAGGCCTCTTTCAATTCTAAATCCCATTATTCTATAATTATTTCAGGAGACAGTCTTTTAAAGACAGTGATAAAAATGCAAATTTTATCTGTAAGAGAGAATTTGGTTTAGAAGGTTACAAAGATTTTTTTTTTTTTTTTTAGAATTTTGGGGCAGTTGCTTCCTCCAGTTCTCTTAACATTCAGTTTGGTAGTCTCAGATATACTTTAAAAGAAAGTGTCTCTGATGTCAAGTGAATTTTTTTTTTTTAAGTTCTGTTTCACCTAAATTGATAAACAACAACAGTAGGGTACAGAGTTTAAAGGCAGCATGGGATCAACAAAAAACTATCTGAATTTTCAAATGAACTAACTATAGAATTTGGAAAGAAAAATGAAGGCAGATGATTAGATTGAATGCAATTAGCATTGACAACAAAAATGTAATAAGGCCGATAACTAGTCTCACTATTCTTCTTAGAAATTGGTAGTGGAAATAGGGTCTCTCTCTTTATGTTCTCTCCTTTTGTACTGTCTTTTATCTATATATACATATACAAAAACCACATATATATGTATATTGTGTACATACATGTACTATGTCCATATATATATGCACATGTGTGAATGCAGACATATGGAGTTACGTGCATACACATATACATACACATACAGATTCAAACAGGGTCAGGCAAAAGCTGTTCTACGGTTTTATATCAAAGAAAGCGAACTTGTAAGACACAAAATAAGCCATTTAACCACAAAGAGATAGGATTTGTTCAACAGTACAATGCTTTGTGCCTCAGTGTTTATGTAATGGCATGACTGTTTTGATCTGCTTCTGTGATTTTAATTGGTGTATGGCAGGAACTTTCAATGAGCAAATGCCCTCTATAAAGGTAAATTAACTCCTGTCCTACTGTGTATAATCTCAGAGATGCAAGAAGTTATATGACTTGTTCAGAGTATGTATAAAAGACTTGTACTCAGGTCTTCCCAACTTCCTATTCAGTTCTCTATCTCCCTTACTCCAATCTTTATTTATGTACATAAAGGATTTAAAATTCCTTGTGAATTTCCAAATATGGTAGGTATGATAGAAACAATTATAAACAGCATCTTTAAGTTTGAATTTTAAGCTGTGGGAAAAATACATTATTCCCCTGTACAGATAGCTGTAACTCCTATGACAAATGGAAAATAACTACCGCATTTTCCCTTTTGGCCTATTTCTTCTTTTATTGCCTGATTAATATGGAAATATATTTTACATGTTTATAGATATATTACCTATATCAAATCATTTATCATCTTGGGGAAAGGGAGAAAATTTGAAAGTCAAATTTCTTAAAAAAAAAAAAAAAAAATTGGGGGGCAGCTAGGTGGTGCAGTGGATAGAGTACCAGCCCTGAAGTCAGGAGGGCCTGAGTTCAAATATGGTCTCAGACACTTAACACTTCCTAGCTGTGTGACCCTGGGCAAGTCACTAAACTCCAATTGCCCTGGCAAATAAATAAATAAATAAATAAATAAATCTTTACATGTAATTGGAAAAAAATACTACTATATTAAAAAAAAAAAAAAAATGATGGGTGAAGGGAGAATAGCCTCTCATCTCAAGAGAAGGTCCAAACAGGGTCTTTTCTTGATATCTCTGGCTCTCTAGGCTTATACCCTACAGTCCTCCCTCGGGAAGGTCATTTAAAGCTTATATATGCTTCATTTCTACTGTCTCCCCAAAAGGGAGTAGAAGGATATTAAATGTACAATGTAAATCAAGTGTAGAACAGCTAATTCATTTCCTCCTTCAAGAAAAATACTTAATATGCAAAAGGGTAAACGAAGAGAATAAGCTATTATATGGTGACTACTATGTAGATACGGTGTCCTAAACCTTTTTTTTCCCCCCAGATATCTCATTTAGTCCTCCCATCAACTCTCAGACTCTTCCTCAGCAAGAAAGGTGCTACTATGATCTTCATTTATAGTTGGGAAAGTTGAGACAAAGGCTACATGATTTACCTGAAACACAGTTATTAGGTTTGGAGGCTGAATTTGAACTGATATTTCTGACTCTAGATCCAATGTTCTATTCATGGTTTCACTTAGCTGCCTCAAAAAGAAAAAAGACTCATGAGTGTATATTGACCAAGACATAAAGCATAACACAAAACATAACAACCTAGTACTCCTATTATATTCTTCTGGGGGTAAGGGTGGACACTTAAAATTTTACAACATGGGACATTTAGTAAGAATATTGAATGGGCATTCCAAACAACTCTTTTAAGATCCAGGGTTCTTAGCAAGCCCATGTAGAACTTGGATTCTTTCTCATGATGGCAATCATCTACTCCAAAAAATATTGCAATAGCTACAGCAGAGACTACTTCCTGTAAAGCAACTGGCACTGATTAAGTGACTCGGGAACTCTTGAACTCTTAAGGTTGCCTCTAAGGCTGAAAAGGGCATTTCAAGGATCACTGTTGAGTCACCCATACACAGAAGAAACACACACACACACACACACACACACACATGCATACATATATATGTTCACATCCATTTATCTAGCTATCCATCCATCTACCTACTTATCTATCTACATATCCATCGATCTATCTATCTACCTATCCATCTACCTACCATCCAACCATCTATCTATCTATCTATTCCTAAGAGTCTGAAGACTATTATCTAGTTCTGGCTCTATATTAATTAGTTATGCGACATTGAATATGTCACTAGTTATAAATTTCATTTGTGAATTGAAAGTTTTGGATCACACAGATGTGTTCTAAGTTTCCTTTTGAATTTAAAATGATTTTAAAGTTTGTGTGCATACAGATGCTTGTATATACAGACAGAAATATCAACTCAACAAAGAACTATGGAGTGTGTATTCTCTGTAAGGCTATGGAATCCTGGGTACAGAGGAAAATGGAGCCTAGTGATTGCTAGTGATTAAATACAATCCACAGGGCTTGTGAGAGGGCAAAAGGGTGTGACTCAAGTCTTATCTAAGACAGGCAGTGAGGCACAGTAGAAAGTGTCTAGGGACCAGCCTTCACTGAATTCAGACATATTCATCACTACGTTGACTGCAGGGTGGTGAATTTTAAGGGGCTGCAGTGATTAAAAAAGACCATTAAACTAGGAAGGGAAGACAATCTGCTTTTAATAGAGAAAGTACCAATACCAGTGGGACTATAGATCCTTGAAGGTGAGTCTTTGAGACTTGCTGTAGACAAAAAATTAATCACAGTTCCAAATATGGTGATATTCTGAACTTGGGCTGGTCCTGAGACAATAATACAAATAACAGCATTTACATAGTGCTTCAAGTTTTGTAAAGCACTTTATTATACAGGATGTCTCAAGTCTTAATGCAGTTTTAAACTTTAATAATTTAAAGTTAACAATTAAGCTTAAGTTAATAGTTTAAAACGACATTAAAATTAAGACTTGGGACATCCTATTAGCTCATTTGATCTTCAGCACACTGTGAGGTAGGTATATATATAAAGAAATTGAGGCTGAAGGAGATTGTGACTTGTATTTATAGATGAGATTATAATTCAGATCTTCTTCAACCTAAGTCCAGTTCTGTGGTATCTAGCTGACAATAGGTGTACACTCATGAGGGGGACTGGGAGTAGGTAAAGGGAATCTAGTACTCATCAATGACAGTTTTTACCCTTTCAAGGATCTGTAATTCCTGGGCAAGTGGGATGAGTATATTGGAAAGAGTACTAAACTGAGAGTCAGGAGCCCTGGGTCCTAGTTAGATGTGCAGGTAAGTCACAACTTCTTAAAGCTTGAGTTTCACAGAACTCTAGATCTATGAATGACATTTGAAATCACCTAGTTCAAAGTTTCTCAAGCTGCAGTTCACAATTCCATGTAGTGTCTCACAACTAAATTTTGGGGTCACAAAATTATGATTTTTTTACCAGTGTTTGCATAAAAAATTTCTAGGGCAAAAAGGGGTCGTGAGCTTATTTATTTAATGTTTTTATTTTTCTTTATTTCTTTATTTTTATTTTTATTTTTTTATTATTTGCCCAAGTGAAGCAATTGGGGCTAAGCGACTTGCACTTGTTATGTGACTGAGGCCAGATTTAAACTTGGGTCCTCCTGACTTCATAGCCGGCACTCTATCTAGCTGCCCCAAGTGGAAAAATTTTAAGAAATCTTGGACTCTAATTCAACTCACTTATTCTACAGTTGAGGAAACAGAGGCACAAGGAATTGAATATATATCCTCATTTGTTACTTTTCTCTACAAAGTCTTGGGGCATGGGACTTTCATTGCCTACAAAAATTGAGTACCTGATACATACAAGACACTGTACTAAGGGAAATATAGTCATATGGTTTCTGCCTTTATAATTAAGTGAAGGAGGTTATATACATAAGTTATACCCACACACACATACATACATACACACTCACAAATAGCTCTAAAGAATTGAATGTGATATATACATAAGAGAAGGTCAAACAATGGGCTTGCTGTGCACACAATATACACAAGGAAAAAGTAGCATGGCCTAAGACCTTGCTGGAACAACTAGCAGGTTTCATCAACTTAAGTGGGAGCAAAAGCTTTCCAGAAACGAGCAAAAACACTGAGACAGAAAAGGAGAAGATGTGTTTGGGGGTGCATTGAGTTGTTTCTTTGGGGTGTAAGCTATCTGAAACTTGAGATAAGTCCTGAATGTGAGGCTGGATTGGACTCAACTGGTCAATGAAACTCAAAAGCCAGAGAAGGCTTTTTAAGCAGAAGTGCAGTGATCTGAGCAGTATATTAGGAAGATTAATTGAGGGGTGGAGAGTGGGGGATGTATAACAAAATGGGGGCAGGAGAAGTTTTATCTTCTTTCATCCGGTCAATTCCCTGGATTTTTCACTCTTGGTTATCTTTTTTTCCTTCCCAATCCTGAACCTCCATTAAAGAACTCAATGTTCAGGTACCTGAAGATAAGCTGGGAAGGAAGGATACTGACAACTATCTCCATATGTAAAAAGAAATACAAAATACTAAAAATAGAGTCTATTCTCTCAATCCCCTAAAACAAGTAGTTTGTTTCAATAGATTGCTTTTTCTGTTGGGTTTTTTCCTTCTCAAAAGCACAACAGACAAAGATGATTATCTGTCCATCAAAGCCCTGCCATAGTGTGTCTGCTTTAAGCAAACAAAACAGTTTCATTATTATAGTAGTATTTTGCATTTCTATGGTTCTTCATATGGAGCTGAACATTCCAGAGTTCATCTGCTAATGTAAACTCAGATATAAATAATGGCCATGACTGGGGAAGAAGAGCAAAGAAAGGTGCACAGAAACACAAGAGAAAAAGCTTTAATCTCTGATTTTATCTCCTTCTAGCTCAGTGTTAATAGTACTGAAAACAAACAGAACAGACAAAACAAAGCAAAGGCAAGTAACTGGACACTCAACAATCTATCTAGCCTGAAGTATCTTAATAAAGAGGATGCTGCTCAAGGCCCTTTGTACTGAACATAATTAGATCATTAGGGATTGGGACAAGTACCTTTCTAAAACTGGAGGCTGCCAGTTACAAATCAAAATAATAAACCATCCAATAAGGTGGTAGTTAATGTGCTATTTAAATACTGTTCTCACTCATCCCCCTCTGAATCTTATTATTTTAGCTGGGTTAGAAGGAAAGGTGGCAATGACTTATGGAGGGAAGGCAAATGACAGGGAAATAAGAGGTTTCTCCTATAGTACTGATTTGAGCAGGAGTGTCTGTTACAAGGATTAAAAAAAAAAACAACTTCCCAAAATGACCATCGAAGTCTCTATTCCTTCAAGCAAATCATCTAGTCTCCATTCCTGAAGTGCCAGCTTCTCCACAAAAACCTCCTTAATAGCAATTGCTATCTGATGGTAGGACATTAGTTGCAAACTAGAAATCATTAAGAAAAGGAACATCTATATTGATCAAACAAAAAAGAAGTAAATACATGCTCCTAATCAAACTCTAGAAGTGAAATACAGCAGTCCTTGGATACAGTCACCTCTTATTTACATTTTGCTCTGTCCTTAGCTTCTTACTCCCACACCCTGTTTTCCCCCTCTCAAGTCCGTGAATTTAGGCTATTTATGCCTCCAGTTCACAGGAACATCAGACCTTGTGATACACTTGCACATGTTAGGGCTGTTCTCCACCTCATTTCTAATGCCTAAGTTAGGAAACATATTTAGGGGAGAAAGATTTCCCAAAGAGCAAGCTTGTTATTAACTGTAGTCACCTTCTCTTGGCCACTTTTAGCTCTGGCTCAGCTCTCTTAGGAGTTTGTTTTAGAAAAGATATCAGCTCCTATAAAATAAACATTAGACAAGAGGGGCAAGATGAAGAGAGCTTCTTTATAGACAAGATTAAATAAAATGGGTAAGAAAATGTAGTTAGCAATTGGAATACATATGTTTAGCAGAACAAGTAAGTCCCTACCTTAGTACAAATAAAGGTTTTCCATCCATTGAACTTTTCTCTTCCCTGCCTTATCTTCATCATAATTAACCACAATAAGTTCATCCTTACTTTCCTTTAGCATGTGGCTCCTCCACATTCTCAGTTCTCACATCCCATCTCCAAGAACCTCCCTGGTTGAAGGATTTCCTTCAAGGATCTAGTCAAATTCCATCTTCTATAAGAAGCCTTTCCTAATCTAACTAGGTATCTTTCCTAATTCCCCCAAATCATGATGTATTTATTTTGTATATCTGCAGACTTGCATATGTGATTTCTCTTGGTTATACTCTCAAGGGTTAAAGGGTTAAAGGATGTTCTCTTTTGCTTTTATATCCCTAGGGTATAAGACCATGACTTACATGTAAGTGCTTATGATAGATGTAACTATTCCCCCAATTTGAGGGGCCAGGATGAGAGGCAGAGACTCACTAAAAGAGCTCCTTAACTTACATAGACCAATTGTCTGATTTTACAGAAGAGGAAACTGAGAACCACATGGAGAAATGACTTGTCCAAAGAGACAGAACTGGGATTATAATTCACATTTTACATTCATCAACAGCTTCCTCCACAATCATTATTGTGCCTTTTTTAAAAAAAATAAGAAAGTCTGTATCCTATCATGAGCCATGAAAATAAAGGGCATATTTTGATTACACCAAATTAAAAAGTTTCTTCACAAACAAAAATAATGCAAACAAGATTAGAAGGGAAGTAACAAATTGGGAAAAAATTTTTACAGTTAAAGGTTCTGATAAAGGCCTCATCTCCAAAATATACAGAGAATTGACTTTAATTTATAAGAAATCAAGCCATTATCCAATTGATAAATGGTCAAAGGATATGAACAGACAATTTTCAGATGATGAAATTAAAACTATTTCCATTCATATGAAAGAGTGTTCCAAATCACTATTGATCAGAGAAATGCAAATTAAGACAACTCTGAGGTATCATTACACACCTGTCAGATTGGCTAAGATGACAGGAACAAATAACGATGAATGTTGGAGGGGCTGTGGGAAAACTGGGACACTGATGCATTGTTGGTGGAGTTGTGAAAGAATCCAACCATTCTGGAGAGCAATCTGGAATTATGCCCAAAAAGTTATCAAAATGTGCATACCCTTTGACCCAGCCATACTACTACTGGGCTTATACCCCAAGGAACTACTAAAGAAGGGAAAGGGACCTGTATGTGCCAAAGTGTTTGTGGCAGCCCTTTTCATAGTGGCTAGAAGTTGGAAGATGAATGGATGTCCATCAATTGGAGAATGATTGGGTAAACTATGGTATATGAATGTTATGGAATATTATTGTTCTATAAGAAATGGCCAGCAGGATGATTACAGAGAGGCTTGGAGAGACTTACATCAACTGATGCAGAGTGAAACGAGCAGAACCAGAAGATCATTATACACTTCAACAATGATACTGTACGAGGATGTAAGCTGATGGAAGTGGATTTCTTCAACATAGAGAAGAGCTAATCCAATTCCAATTGATTAATGATGGACAGAACCAGCTACATCCAGAAAAGGAACACTGGGAAATAAATGTAAACTGTTATTTTACTTTCTGAATCCAATTCTTCCTGTGCAATAAAAAATTCGGTTCTACACACACACACACACACACACACACACAAAAAAAAAAAAAAAAAAAAAAAAAAAAAAAAAAAAAAGAAAAGAAAAGAAAAGAAAGGGCATATTTCTAGGCTGACATTTTTGAGAAAGATGAAGACTATGGCTTTGTAAAGTCTTACAGTCCAAGAGCAAAGTCCCTAGTCCAGTCATACTTTCTTTTCCTCCTCTCACAATTGTAAAAGCTATACCAAGCTCATCCACAAAGAGGTTTTGAAGTCTCCATGGCCACAATAGTCCTTGGTATGATAAAAAGGTAGAGCCATTTGTGAGAGTTTTAAAAAACACATTTAAATGAAAAGAAAGTTACACTATTGAAATTCAAATAGACTTTTACCCAAGGGAACACATGAAAGGACATTTAAATAATATTTCTTAGAAGGGCTTCTACTACCTTTCTCTTACCTTGGCTTTTCCCCAAGAATTTAAATTTGTTGAAAAGGATGAAATGCTGTAAGCAATCTGGATAGAGATCAAATGGATTATTTCCCTCCTTCTACAGTACATGTTTTTCCAAAGTTTATTTCAGATTGATGAGTTTCCTTGAAACTTATAGAACATCACAAACACTGGTGCATACATTTGAGAATAAGATTTTTTTTTTTTAATTTCAGATGTAGAATTATAGTTTGTAGGGCTGGGACAGACTTTGGAGGTAATCTAGCTTAACATTCTCATTTTACAGATGAGGAAAGTCAAGTTCAGGGAGTGTTAAGGGATTTGATCAAGACAGAAGCAGGATCTGAATTGAATCCAATGCCTATGACTTCAGTGCCAAGGTACTTTCCATTGAATTGTGATACTTGGGAATGAAAGAAGGGTTTTGGATAGAAAGGCAATGCAAAAATATGTATATCAAGATCAGAAAAATGTTAAATGTCCTTAGACCTTTAAGCAAACAAGTAAAATCTGTTTTGAGAAATTACAAAGGTAATTTCTGAGAAACACAAGGTCAATCAGCATGGGATGACTTGAGAGATCAATAATTAAATCAAAGTTTAATAGGCAAAGGAACAGAGTTTATCATCTTAGACTTTCCTTGTGTCCCCTTAGTCCTGCTCTTGAAACAAGTAGCTTAGTTCACATATTAGCTGTGCTTAGAAATCAATCACTCAGAAGACCTCAAATATGGATATGTATTATACAGAGATCCAACCTCATGTATTTCTCATGACTGAAGCTTAACACACACTAAAGTCAAGTTTTGAGGAAATGGAATGATTACATCCTCCCAAGAGTGTTTTTATCTACGTGACATCACCTCAAATCCTGAAAAGATTCTCTGCGCTCTGAACACAGCATAGTTGTCCATTTCCCATGTCCCAGCATGGGACACAAAAACTTTGCTTTTGAACACTGAATGTTCACAACAAAAGCATAATGGCTTCTTTCACCTCTCTTCTACAATGACACTCTGTATGGAATGCCATACAAAGCATGAACTATTTGTAATTTCTTTTCTTTTGTGAAATCAGGGTTATCAGCTGCTCAGATCTGAGATTAAGTATTCTCTATGCCGATAGGGAATGAAACTAAGTTTCATGAGGTTTCATTCTGACCCTGTTACCAACTTGCTATAAAATATATAATAATCATTGTGTCCATATTTCTAAAAGTATGAGCAATAAATACAACTCTGCCTCATAAGGGATGTCAAAATAAAAAAATGTAATACTATAATGTGCTAAAGTTTTACATGGAGTTCTAAGCTTCAGGAAACACTTTCCTCACAATCCTGGTAAGACAAACAATGCAAGTATTATTCCAGAATTTAGAAAGGTTAAAAGATTTAATGACGCTTGCTTGCTTACTTCCTATCTACCCCTGAGGTACATAGGCTAGATTTTTTTTAAATGATCATGCTTTAAACCCAAATTACTCTGGCTCTTATTAATTGGCCAACAAAAAGTTCTACTTGGTCTGTTTTGGCCCCAACTGCCTCAGAGTGAAGATAGTAGCATTTGTGGTTGTTTTGTCAAGAAACCATGTCTTCCTCTCTGAGTGATTCCATTCTTTGCTTCATTTCTTTCTTACCTAGCCTTAACCACTGAACGGACAGTTGCCTGGGTCAAACCTATGAAAGATCTTAGGTTAAAAAGGCACAGACCTTCCACCCAATTCTGGGCTATCTCCACCTGTTCTGATCTCTATCTTGATACTGGACCCAGACAATTCCAGAGGAGAGTTAAGTTGGTGATTTGGCAAAGCTCTCCCTCAGTCAAATACAATGCACTTGCATGTCATGCCATTACCTCCCTGATGTTTTGACCCTCTTAGAAAAGGAAGGACAACTTGTTGGTGGTCACACAATCAGTAAGAAGAGGAGCTGGGATTCTGGGATTCCAGATCTTATAGCTCTAAAACCACTGTTTTTACCAGCATGCTAGTTATCCTAGCTTTTCTATACCATAGCTACCAGGTCATGTAAATGGAAAGAACTATATATTTAACATCCAAGTATCATGAATACTACACATTCCTCATTCCCTGCTAAACCACACACACACACACAGATATGTTTAGGGACATAGTGTATTTTAAGGCTATACCTCAAAAGACATGAGTAGTAAGAAAATTGAAAAATCTGTGCAGAGAGCTGTCCCCAACCATGATGTTCTACATATACAGAAGATATATTGTGTTCCTAGGAGATAAAAAGCAAAAAATATTCCTTTCTTGCATGCATTGTTATCCAAAATAGTGTTCATTTGGTCATTCAACATGTAATTTTCTTAATAGACATGGTACCAGTCCCTGTTGCTAAAGAAATTGCCCCTTAGTTACCTAGGTTCGAAGGCCTTAATTCTACTAAGAATGCTTTTACTATATCAGCTAATAGTACAAATGGTTATTTGAAAAAAGAAAGTTTTCTACCACCTAGTGGTGGATAAATAATGACCATTCATCTTAAGTTTTTCTAATTCTTTTTCAACACAATAATTGAAGATGTGTAGATCTGTTAACTTCTTAAAGTATTCACATTTAAAATGCAAAAACAATTGTTCATGTGAGGAAAAAAATTACTTTTTTTGATAGTTAATAAAGATTAGACACCACCTCATTTGTAAGTCATTGAAAACACTGCTAGTTTTTTCACATTAATTCTGTTTGTGGTATCTTTTAAAGTGTAGCCAAAAATATGGAACACAAGGTTTTACAAGGGTGAATATTGAAAATTATCCATGCATATGTTTTAAAAATAAAAAGTTTAATTAAAAAAATTAAAATAACTAAAATGTGGAATAAGAAACACCTGAATTAGTCTGTTATCCACCAATCAAGTTGATCTGGGCTTCCCCATAGTCTGGAAGAATTCCGAAGGAAAAAGAGAAGGGGAGGGGAGGGAAGGGAAAGGAGAGGAGAGGGGAGGAAAGGGGAGGGGAGGAGAGGTAAGGGGAGAGGAGGGGAGGGGAGAGGAGAATTTTAATAAAATTTATTTATATTCTACATCTATTATTTCAGATTTTAGGGGTGATGCAGTCTTCTGAAATAAAACCTCTTACAGAACTACCGTAATTAAAAAAATATATAAAACAATGGAATGGAAAATAATCAAGTAGAATCTTAGTATAGGACAAATAAATAAAAACTTTTCCCACTTACTTCTCTTTCTACTTCCCCCAAAAGAAAAATGAAATGAATGATTTTTGATACTTAAGATAGTAAACTAAAGAAAAGCAACATTAGATACTTACATAATCCAGGGAAACTGCTTATAAAATACGATATTATACAATTTTTTTTTTACTATCCCACTACCCTAGGCAAGCAATTTAGCAAGGTAGCAGTATTCAAAGTCATAGGCTCCACTTTTAATACATGATTCCCTATCACCTGTTTCTAAAACCTCAACCTATGTCCATAATACGAACGAGCCTTTAAAAATAAAACATAGGTCTGCAAACTCAAAACAATCTGCTACTTTATTGTCCCATTCACAATGTGTCATAGGGAACAACCTTGGAATGTATACAGAAGATATAGCTTGGAAATGCCCATTAATTTTCATCTGTATAAAGCCATGCAAATTGGCAAGGACCCACCCCCAAGAAACAGCAGATAAATTTTACAGAGACAGAGGATAAGCAACTTGGAACTTTTAATGAAAATGAAAAAATATGACCCATTAGTATTGTACTTATTTCAGGCCACTGATGTTCTCCCTATAAACATCATTATTCATCACTGTTACAAGTACCATAAGATTAAGTGTGGACAAGGGCAGATTTTTAAAAATTTTCTTTAAGGCTTTAGGCTTTACTTTGAGTAGGGCTTCCCAAGGATGTCCTTTAAAAAGGATGGTTAGTGTGGAGTTCAAAGTTATCTGTTTAACATGCACATCACCCTGTTATACCAGTTCCTTAATCCCTTACAAGAACAGCTCAGTTACAGATGTATCACAATATGTGCAGTTGGACTAATTTCCATCCTCAGCAGTTGTGCTGCCCTTAATGGATTTGATTTTGAACTCTTTTCAAGGCCTGAGGCTCAGGAAAAGACAAGGAACTAAAGATATTACAAAAAGGTCAATAGTACAGGTATTGAAGGACCCCAGAATGACCTCACAGATAAGAAATTACTACTTTTTAAATTTCTCTCCTCAAGTTATTCAGTCTTTATAATTGCTCTTTAAAACAATAGCTTGGAAAATATTTGAAAAGTAACATGAAATTACTGTAGTTTACAAAAAATATAACAAAATCAAATGATTTAACTTTTTAAAAAAGCTACTGAGACTGAAGGTAAGGCATGTTACTCCATGCTCTTATGAATTCGCATATTACATGTTAAATATAGCTAATGCATATAAATGTTTACATAATTCTCTTAATTTTTTCTAAATGAAATTCTTTAGATATGCAACTAATATAAATGAGGTGATAAAAGTCTGCAAAAACTTTACCAAATCGAGAGGCTATTTAAAATGTATGTAGTTACAATCAACCAAGCCTAGAACCACTTTCCAAGATGTTCACCTTCTAATGAAACTCATAGTATACTTCATTTGGCAGAGTGAAACTTAGAAATAAATGTCTTTCAATAAAGCTTTTCCTTAGCAAAAACACAAATTCTTCTCTAAGCAGGGAAACCTTTAACAATTGAAATAAACATAGCTTTGTGCACAATGAACACTGAACAATGAATTAAGTTTCTCAGACTGGATGAATTAAAAGTCAATTGTATGCACTAGAAGAGAGGCAATATATAATTGATAGCCTGATTGTAAGCCAAAAAGACCTAGGTTCAAGTCCAGTTTCTAATACATAATAAGTTTTGCAACAATAAGTAAACATCACTTAGCATTTCAGTGTCCCAAGCAACTAAATCACAAAATTGCAACCTGCACTTAGTAAAAGTAATTTTCTTATTGGGAATTCTCTTCACTCATGAAATCACAAGACCCCCCCCCAAAAAAAATGCAAGTACAATGTAATTATCTTCATTACACTTACTTCTCTGATTACAACTCAGATTAGGTTATTGGTTATTAATTTGGATTAGTTCCCATAATTGCTAATATTCCCTTTTGTCCCTCCAAAATTAAATAAATTTCCTCAGGAGCATAAAAATGAAACTTGCTAGCTTTGTATCAACACATAAGACCATAGCAAATTCTGATAGAGTGAATTATATACTTTCTTAAAAAAAACAATCCAGTAATTCATGTAAACAAAATTCTTAGTATAATTTTAATCTATCTTCAGAGTACTGATGCTATTGCTGCTGAAATGTTCCGGAAGATAATTAAGATGAATGCCTGATACAAATAAATTTACTATTTGCCTGTGAACATGCAATGAATTAAAGAAAGACAACATGTATAACAACACGGGTTTAATGTATTATGCAGTTATAGAACTCTTAACAGCAAAGGGCTTTTGATCAGATCTGGACAGTTCATGGAGTGGAATGTAATTTGTAAGCACATTTTTACACTGTTTACACACACATACAAGACAAACATTAGCAGCACATGCTACAGCTTCATCCAAAAAGGAAATGGGAAAAAGAATTTAAATTAAAATTCAGTAAAAATGGGGGAAAATGCATCAGACAATATGAAGTGAAATAATGAAAGGCGCTATCAAATTATAAGTTTTAATAAGGTTTGACTTTTCAAAGTCAAATTCTTCCCTAGTCCATCATTGATAAAGGATGAAAAAAAAATCATGTCTATTCAAAGCAATTTCAGGAACCCTACCTGAAACTTGCAGAATCTTAAAAAGACAATGTGAACAAAGGATTTGAAAGGAAAAAGAGATCCAATATGGACCAAAGTTATTTCTACATTATGACCCTTGTCAGGTGAGAACTAAAATATACACACAAAAAATCTGGCTGCTTGATAAATGTCTTCTAATGTGTAAGTACAACCTGAAATAAGTTATGCACAAAGAACCAGAGTTCTAGACAATGCATCCTACCAAAATTGCACCAATAGCTGAAGTGTGAAGAACAAAAAACAAAAGCTTTCACCTAACTGCATCCTTTTTGGTTTTTATAATTGTTAAGTACACTTGTAAAATATATTTGGATTTTTAGTTGCTCAAGCACAAAACTGTCAAATATTCTTTTCAATTAAGTGACTTAGTCATTCAGCATGCAAGAGATACTTATTTATATTATAAAGTCATGCTTCATATAACTTGTTTGTGCCAACTCTGTTATGAAAGTCAAGAAAATATAAAATATAAAAGGAATTTAATACAAAAAAATTTTCCAACTCAGTTTGATTGTTCTGGTCACTCTCGTTTGTAGGGTCTCAATTTTCCTTATGCAATTATCTACAAATAGCCCCTTTGTCAGACAGTCAACATTATAACATTTTAAAATATTCTGAAACAACTTTACAAGTCTCATTTGTTATGTGTGACACTATGTAGTTGAAGGGAAGAAGAGATGATCTGAAAAGGAAAACATGCCGTTTAAGTGCTATAGGGGAAACAAAGAAGGTCAGTAGTAGAAAGAAAACATCCAGGAGCTTCATAGTTGTTCCCACTACTACTTTTGGGATCACTCAAAATCACAATATAAAGAGACAATTAACTCTTTTTCCTACCTTAGGGATAACCTGGAAAAAGGTAATAAAATGGAACCAGACTTGGTGAACACAGGGACAAGAACAACTGGAGTGGGAGCAAAGTTATCTCCTTACCCCAGGAAAGGTTCAATCAATTATTTAGCTAATATAATTTTCATGGTCCCAGGGAGGAAGAGGAACAGAGTGCATATATATCAAGATATCATCCTTATCCATTAGACATTTGAGTCACTAGAGATCTCAACCAGGACAGAAGAGAACCAAGTTGGCCAGTTCATAGCCACAATTAGGAAATGTTCTGTCTTTGCTCAATATAGCCAAACTAAGGCAAATGAGCTTTCATTTTTAGTGGGTTCATATGCCAATACTAGAATCCAAAAGAACCATACTCTGGGGGGAAAAAAAATAACTCATGTACCAGTAGTCTGTTTGGTTTAAGAATCAGTGTCAAGATGCTATATATTAGCCTTCAACTTTACCAATAATTTAGGGTTGGGCTCTATGCTGTTAGTTCATTATTTCTGGTACTGAGGAATAAAAACAGCATGTATATGAAATCATAGATAATTCAAGACACCAATCATGACTAATAGTTGTTTTCCATCAAGCCTTGCATCCAAAGGACTAAAACTGAATCCATGAAGTGAGTTAAAGTTTGTTTTTTTTTTTAGTGTTTTTTTATTCAAGTTTGATGGTGGCTCAAACTAGTTTATTAGGCTTTCTTTCACTCTCAAAAAAAAAAAATTTAGAAAATACAATTTAACAAAATTTGATTTAACTAATGAACAAAGGGGGAGGAGGGAACTTTATTCAGAGTTCAGCAAATTAGTAGGATGTATAGAACTGGGTCAAGGCATAATTCTAATTTTTAATCCCATTCATCTCTGCTGTTAACAGAGCATCTAATTCAAAGGGAGGTAGGCAACCTGTGGTACTTGTTGGAGGCACTCTTAACAATCCCTAACATATGCTTAAAGGGATTATTGATTCCCCGATCAAGAGATATTAAGTTTTGTTTCAATTCTCAAGTGGAAGAGGTGCTAGTGGGCAATGAAATGGCCAAAAAGTTGGCTAAAGAATACAGACAGAAGTTCATCAATAAAGTAAGCTCTCAATGAGAAATGTTTACCTCCTTTTCTGAAGTACACTAAAAAGTTCATGTTTAAAGTCAAAGATTATTTCCTTTTCTTCTAATAAAAGGTTACAATTATTTTAAACTTTCTTTCTCTTCCAGTCACATCTTCCAAAAACTTTTGGCACTACCAATATAAAAAAGTGCAAATGTGTATCTTTTACCTCTGATGACTACCCACTTTATATTATGAAAGCAAATTCAGTCCTTGAAAACTACCTACCTACCTAAATAAATAAATAAATAAATGTGTGTGCTCCCAAAATAACATTAATGACATTTCATTACAATGGACAGGAAAAAGCAGTTCCATCTTCATTCATCAAAACACTAAGCTAAACTCTCAACTGTAAGGGGAGCACTTCTTACTCTGTATTAACAAAACCTTGTCATAAACTACAATGCCACATCTTGGTGGTGAAGAGAATTAAGAGAAAACTGAAAGCAATTAGATAACACGATAGTACAACTGCTCTACAAAACTATTCCCAGAGTAGCATTTCTACTACTTCAACTCTGATATACCCAAGTAATTCCATAATGTTCCTAAGAATCACTTTATAGCAAACTTCAAGTGAATACACCAAGTTTTTTGTTTAGAGAGATATGGGCAGTCCTCATTAACTTTTTTTTTTTTACTGCTTTGTTCTTTTAGATGCTTAACAGAGCTATACCTTATCCCCCAATTTCTGAACACATGAAGGGAGATTACATGCAGCCAGAATTTTGCTGTGAAGATTTGTTTTACTGACAGAAACTTTGGTTACCATCTGTAAATTAACTTCTTTTCTTTCACATATGATTTAATTCAGCCAGTGACCAAGACACAAAGAGCAAATCTGAAAAACCTCCCCTTTCATTCCTGCCTACTCTTCCAAATTCAACAGTGAAACCAAAAAACTAGTTAAAGCAACATTTTTCTTCCTTCTATTTATAAAGTTTAAGCCCAGCCCTGAGTCAGATTTATATCTTTCAAACCATTTTCTATCACAAAATAAATTGGTATGTGCCTTGTTTTGGAATGCCGAGATTGAGGTAATTCAGGATGCTTTAGCCTTTATCTCCCATTTAAAAAAAAAAAAAAAGAAAAGAAAAATAAAGGAATCTGACAGATTAGTGACATTTAGAACCATAATCTCATGTTTTGCTAAATATATCTCGAAAAATTAGATCACAAAAGTACACAAAACCCAACCTAGCTATATAGGATTTTATATCCAGTTTCTTTTTCTCATATTTTTGTGCCTTGAGAATTCTCCTAAAGATCAAACCCTTACAGAATGGAAATGGTATTGTTACAGTAAGAAGACAGCTTAGCAACAAATTGAATTAAAGATTTTTTTTGTGCTTTTTTGGAAAAAGTTATTGATAGTCTCCTTAAAGTCAGCACTGATTTAAAAATAATAATAATAATAATAATAATAAAAACACACACAAAAAAAACCCCCCTGAAATCTAAAATAAGGAACAGATGATTTAACTGCACATGCCATCTTAATCTCTAGATGTTTTCAAGTACTTTTTCAACTTCATGTGCTGAGAGGAAGGAGTTGGTTTTTGATCTGAAAACAGACCACCCTTATCCAACTCCCACAAAACAAAACCAAGAACAAAAGAAAAGTCTACCACAGAAAAAGTCCCACAAATGAGCAACATTCAGGAGGAATTTAATTAACGAAAAATAAAATAAATTTAAAAAAAAAAAATGGTCCAGGAGTGGGAAACTGAAGAAAGAGAGTGTCTCTTAAAAGGTCACACGTCAGTCACTAAAGCACACCGACAAGCCCATGCATAAGAAACTTTCTGGACCTTTGTCAGTGCAGAACTAACCTCAGCATTAAGAATCATGTCTTCACACTTTCTTTATATATATTTACTATTATATACATGTATAAAAAGAAATACAAACTTTAGTTTGTTATAAAGTGGCTTCTCTTTCTCCTATGCTAGCTTGGCACATGAATGCATGCAAAGCGAGGAGGTTCTAAGGATCCACCAAACAGCTGATTTTGGCAAATAAAATGGGGGAAAAAAACCAAGAAAGCTAAAATAGATAAGATTAAAAGCCACAGAAGTAAAACAATATATTTTCTAATTATCAGCCTACGGCTACAACTTAAATGTCTCTGCCATCCTGTCTCCCCAAATCATGTCAAAGTTCATAGCAGCTTAACACAGAGTCCTCAAAGAAGTATCAAGCCAGTGTTCTCTGCTTCAAGGGGTTAAAGTTCACAGGTTAAAGTTCAGTCAGTCCGAAGAATCATGGGAGGATGCTCGCTGTCTTCATCCAATCGTAGTGCATTGGTTTCATCTTCTAGACAAGTACCACCTACTGCACCCAGTTCCTCTGTGTATGCTACAAAGAAATAGGGATACAGTATTTAGAAGATATAGAAAATAAAAATTCCAGAAATAGGTTCTTTAAAAGTGTTGTCCCTGGGACACTGATGCATTGTTGGTGGAGTTGTGAAAGAATCCAACCATTCTGGAGAGCAATCTGGAATTATGCCCCAAAAGTTATCAAACTGTGCATACCCTTTGATCTAACAGTGCTACGACTAGGCTTATATCCCAAGGAAATACTAAAGAAGGGAAAGGGACCTGTATGTGCCAAAATGTTTGTGGTAGCCCTTTTTGTAGTGGCTAGAAACTGGAAAATGAGTGGATGCCCATCAATTGGAGAGTGGCTGAGTAATGAATGTTATGGAATATTATTGTTCTGTAAGAAATGACCAACAGGAATACAGAGAGGCTTGGAGAGACTTACATCAACTGATGCTGAGTGAAATGAGCAGAACTAGGAGATCATTATACACTTCAACAACAATACTGTATGAGGATGTATTCTGATGGAAGTGGATATCTTCAACATAGAGAAGATCTAATCCAATTCCAATTGATCAATGATGGACAGAATCATCTACAGCCAGAAAAGGGAACACTGGGAAATGAGTATAAACTGTTAGCATTTTTTTGTTTTTCTCCCCAGGTTACTTTTACCTTCTGAATCCAATTCTTCCTTTGCAACAACAACAACAAAATTCGGTTCTGCACATATATATTGTACCTAGAATATACTACAAGATATTTAATATGTATGGGAATGCCTGCCATCTAGGAGAGGGGGTGGAGGGAAGGAGGGGAAAATTTTGGAACAGAAGGGAGTACAAGGGATAATGTTGTAAAAAAAAAAAAAAAAAAAAAATTGCCTATGCATATGTAGTCAAAAAATGTTATAATTATAAAATTTAAAAAAAAAAAAAAAAAAAAGGTTGTCCAAACTTAAGAAATAATCTGAGAGACTGTTCTAATCTTTGTTAGATTTGGTTTTTCTGTTGTTCTAGATTTTGGTCAAATTACAAAAGAACCTTTTTTGAGACATGGATCAGCCCATCTGAAGCTTTGGTAGCTGTCAGCATGCCACACCCACTCCTTGCATGGACTGAGAGCCTCAGTCCATTCTCAGCCTGAAGCAACTTAGGTGGAGACCATCATCCCTGCTCCTGATGTAATTTGGACTGATATGGGGGGAGTGGGAAAGTGGTTGGTGAATTATTGTTAAAATTTTAACTGTATTACTGTGTGTTTAAGATTTGGGATGGAAATTGTTAAATTGTATAATTACTGCTGTTATGGATGTATAGGAATTTTATATGTGGGATGGTTACTTGATGCTTTTAGCTTTGAAATCCCTTATTTTGTTGGAATTGCTCTTACAGACTATTCTGTTTGCCTGTTTTTAGGAAATCTCCAAGATATAGACACCTGTCTTAGGACCGGCAGTCTCCAGCCCTGTAACCCCAGCTTCTTAATTGGCATCTCAGCATTCCCAAAGGCCATTGAAGTTTTGAGATCAGGCCTCTAAAGTTCGGGGTTTGCCTGCTTTCAAGTTCTAACTGTGCATATTTTGCTCAGAAATATGGATCCTTTCTGGATCCTCGTGATTCGCGCCCTGTTTTTACAGGGCAGCCAAAATAATGAAGTTTTAAGAGCATTTATTACGGGCCAGGACTGATTCCCCCAACACCAAGACTGGAGGGGTCAGTAATGAGTGGCCTCAGGGCCACATATTTATAGAAAGAAAAGAGAAACATCAAAATGTTTCTTGATACATTTGTCATAATAAAGGAATTTCTATTCTAAACAGGAGGCAAAAAGTTATCACTCTAAGAGGGTCATTCTCAGGCAGCAGCAAGCATTATTTCTTTAAGCTTATCAAGTTGTCAAGGTCTCTGGTTTGTCAGGACAGCCCACTGGGGTTGTTAAAAATACCATCTGCATTAGGGAGTGAAGAACTGTAATAAACTTCTAAATACAAAGATTAAAAAAAAAAAAAGAAATAATCTGAAAAATATCTGCAACTCTTAAGTATCTCATACTGTCGAGATAAGTGGCACAAAATTCTGAACTTTAAATATGGTTTGGAAAGAGCTCAAAAGATGTAATGCACTTACATGCTATTAGCACAGTTAAAAATTAAGACGTAAGCCTAGCTTAGTGTTTTGACTACCCACACCTGATAGATATATCAAATGATATATGTGAAATGAAATTAACACAACTGCTCTTCTACTGTTTGGCCTATCAAAAAGAAAGAGCAGAACCACAGATAAATTATTTTCCTGTCATAGACTTGCAAAGATGTAGACTGGTGCTCTGAAGCAACTGATTTTAGACATATTTAAACAAGGATTACAGAAGCAAAAGAAATACTAAAAGGACATGGCAACTCTTAAAAGTGTTAAATACCTCCAAATTATGTTTATATATAAAAAAAAAAGATCCTGAATCATGGCATTTTTGGTAAGATTATCAAACAAAATAGAGGAAAAAATGAAGTATGAATTTTTTTTAAAAAATTGGAAGTTCAGCCTGAAAAAAATCTAAAATATAATGACCTTTGGAAACTTATCAAACTTGTCATATCTGATAGCAGTTACCATTGCATCCCTACCCCACCCAAGGAAAACAGCATAAAAATATGAGAGTTCAGTGAGATTAATCTACAAAAGAACCTGTAGTAGCAAACACTAAGCAGATTATATAAAACTTTTCTATTTAATATAAGTTTCTGCTATTTTTTCCTCCCTTACCATGTCTCGTAGGTGAGGAAGGTACATAAGCACCTCTTGTCACAGCAGCATTGTAGGTCTGAGCTACTAATGGACGGTCATGGGATGCAGATTCTAAGATTTCATTGGCCGGCTCCATACTGCCATCCAACCTGGGAATATTTAGAAAAAATATAACTGCCACAATATAACATTATTTTATCATTTAATTCAACATCAACAAGGAAAAGAATACAAATGTTAAAAGTTATAAACCATGTATGATATGCCCTAAACAAAAGAATCTAAATGCTTTTCCTGGAAGCTTTCAAGTAATGAAGAAATACTACTTTGAGCCTTGAGTTAGGAGAGATACACAATCACAGTAATCTACCTGCCACTAGGTAGCTCATGGCTATGAAGGAATGGTGTCACTTGTCTCTGTAGTATATTATTTTAGATCCCTAAGTGATTGAGTCCCTGTGATGGAACAGAACAGGTTACAATCTTTTGTGAAAAGGTTAGAAAAGTCACCGACTTCCAGAGTAAGTTCAATAAGCACTCCCCAACAAATGGTGGAGATGAAAAAAAGCAAAACAAAAACAAAAAAACAAAAAAACAAAAACAAAAACAAAGCCATTAGTCCAGGCAAGAGGTGATGAGGACCTGAATTAGGGTTAATGATAGAAAATATAAAGAGGATGTATGAGACAGCAATGTTTGGGTATATGAGATGAGAGTGAGGAGATGAGGGAAATGAGATTATAGGTCTGAAAGACTAAGAAGACGGTACCCTTGAACAGTGATAGGGGAAATTTAGAAAAGGGGCAGTTTGGAGAAAACGAGTGATGCTTTGGATAAGGAAACATCAAAATTCTTGGTGGAGAAACCATAAATCAAAATGTAGAAAGATCAATTAGCATGATCCAATACAACAATGACTAGAACCAGCACATCAAGACAATTTGTTCCAGGGACAAAGGAATAATTATAATACTCATTACTATTCAGAAGTAAAGGAGGGGGTGGAAGAGTTCAATTTATCTCACTATGTAATCCCCATCAGATCCCACAGATGACCCTCAGATCTATTTATCTAATCTTCTCTTGAGGCCCATGCTTACAACAATTGCCTTTGATGCTTAAAATGTGGTGCTTAATGACACCTCAAACTCTTCCCTATTACAATACTATTGGGAACTACCATTTTCCTAACCCCAAACCAGTCATTCTGATTTATCCCTTGAATTCATACGTATTTCTAATGTTGCTATTCTTTCTCTCCACCATTCACTGAGCAATCACTCTAGTTCATACCACCATTCACTCCCACCTGAACGTTCAGGACTCGCCTCTTTCTACTATAAACGTGCAATTCTCCATGCAATTGCCAGAATAATCACCCTAAAATCTAAATCTAACCCTAAAATCTTAACCATGTCTGTCATGCTCACAACATACATCTCTAGACTTTTTGTTGAGTATCATTCTTGGAATGTATTTTCTTCTTGCTTTCTTGTTTTAAGTTCAGTGTCCACCTCCTACAAGTCTTTACTGGCCATCCCATTGCCTAAATCTGTTTTGAGATCACCTGGTTATTTGCATATATGTATATATAATTGTTATTAATATATTAAATAATGTTGATACTAATTATATATTTAATTGATATTAAATTATATATTATGTTAATATAATATATATTCCTAATACTACACTAAACACTAATTTTAGGTAAGATGGTGTAATCTGGAGCGCATGCACACATAACCCTGTGTTTTTCTAGCACTTAATATAATGCTCAATGCTTGCAGACTGACAGTCATCACTTGAAATGTTTAGTTCACTCTCTCCAGGGACAAAGAGCAAAGTATACCCTAGTACGGCAGGATGTTTTTATAATTGTAAATGGGAATATTGATTTGTAAATGGAATTTGTGTAGACAGAGGAACTTTTTTAAAAATCCTATCTTTCATGCTGCCTTGAATAAAACAGTACTGCATTCTATTTCAATGCTTTTGCAGGTAAGTGTTGAGAGAATGCTTCCAAATGCCAAGTAATATGTAAGTTCTCATCGGAACTTTCATTTTCAGGGATCAAGAAGGCTCTGGTATTTCTCTTTTGTTAGTGCCTTTTTTTCAAAAGGGTCTCCAATATTAAACACTTGCTTGTAAGTAGTAGCTTGCATGTTTTCTTTCCCATTAGATTATGAGCTTGACAAGAGACTGCTTTACTTTTTTATTGCTTTGTAAACCTAAATATTTGATTGTAATGAAATAGCTTCCATAAAATGTTAACAAAGGAAATTGGTAAGAAACTTTATTATATCAAAGTAAACCTAATAGAACAATAATACTCTGCTTGTAAAGCTCAGTGTACTGAGATGAAGTACATACCCTATCCTTCCAGCAAATGGACTAACAACGGAAAACTTTTGTCTCTGTATTAGGAAGGCTTTCTGTTCTGTACAATTGTCAGGGAGGAGGGGAAGATATACTGAGATTTGTCAGGATTTCCTATATATTTCAGAACTCCTTAGAGAAAATATTGGCTTTTATTTCAGGAACCACAAGGATGCCCCCTTGTGGAAAAACACCTGGAAACTGGACATTCAATTGGATTATATAGGTGTTTTAGAGCTCCCTGGAGAAAACATGTGTCACTTTTCAGGAACTCAGCAACTTTTGCTGAATAAACATTCAGTTGAATTCCCAAATGATTACCAGGTGTCTCCAGAGTAAAGTTTGGGGTTCTATGTTATTAGGGAAATGTACACAAAAAACTTATATGCTTAAATCCTGTCTATGAATGTAGGACCAAGAACAAAGAAGTTTCCACAATGCCCAAGGTCTGTATGCTGTAGTTCTTGGTACTCAGTTGCTACACAAACTGATCTTGTCACTGTGGGGTGACCCACAGTAAACCTTGCAAGGATAATTTCACAAGGTCTAGGAAACTCCATTGGGACCAGTATCCCTGCTATAAGAAACTTTTTTTTAATTTATTTTTATTTTTTTATTTAATATTAATATTTTTTAATTTAATTTTCAATATTATTAATTAATTCATATAATACATTATAATATATATGTATATAAAATATATAATTTAATATAATATATATTATATAATATATGTTAATTATATATTATATATTTATAATTTTATATATTTTAATTTAATATTAACAGTTAATATTAATATTTTAATTTAAATTTTATTTGACTTTTGACATGTGAATTTTTGAGCACCAAGGCAAGCTCTTGTTAAATATTACATAAACAGCAGTAACCTCTATTATTGTACTATTGTAATGTTTTATTCTTTGCTAAATCTGACTACTGGTGGGAAAATGATTTCCTGTACATATGGGACCACGAACTGTTATAAGAAATAAAAGTGCAATGGGGGAATAGCTGGATAGATTATAGTATATTAACATGATAGATGTAAAAGAATGAAGTAAGCAGAACTACTGAAGCTTTTGAAAGACTGATCTTAAAGATGACTTTGTAAGATCAATGATTTACCACTATTACAGAAAAATCAATGCACCTGATAAAGTGATAGATTCAAGTTGCAGAATGATAGTTTCAGACACAGTCCAAGTCGTCATTTGTTTTGCATGATAATGCAAAGCGTATTTTATACAAATGCTTTGATTTTTTTCCTGAGAAAAGTGGAAGGAGGCAAAGGGGAACAAGAAATAGTATTACAAAAGGCTTCCTGATCCTAGGTTAATTAATATATTTTATTTTTCTCAGGCAGCAAAAATACAAGTGGAAACAAAATCTTTATTAAAATGTATCATCAAGCAAAAAATTTTCCATTTAGTTATATAGAAGGTGGTTACCATGTCTAGGATAATGCTGAAACTGTAATGACAAACCAGAGAATTACAATTCCCAATTTTGTCACTGTACAAACTTCCAATTCTGTTCACTTCACTCTGCTCTGCAGAGTTCATACAAACATTCCCAGGTTTCTGAAATTTCTCTGAAATCATCCCTTCCAGAGCATAGGTGAGAAAACTTGTATAATTTCTTTATTTTCCAAATTATATATATATATATATATATATATATATATATATATATATATATAATCCTTCAAATTTCCATTCTTTGCCACCTCAAAAAGGACTACTATTTTTGTATATCCTTGTTTTGTTTAGAACTAATCCTTATTTCCCCCTTCCTTTTTCCTCCTGTTTCACTGTTGAGTAAAATGAAATACATATGCCCAATGTGTATTTCCTTACCCTTCCCTTTGGAGGGCATTCTTTTCCCTTTCCCATTCTTCAAGATCATCCAGATTTAATAGAAGCACTTCCAGGCCTTGGGAAAAACTAGACTTGAGAATGAACAAGTAAGAATCCTTGTTCATGGTTGCTTGTTTTTCTTTCTTTTCTAGCATGCAGCTGTCACTTTGATCAGGATCTTTGTCATTCAAGGTTCATTTTCCCTCTGAATAATTACTCTATTTTACTAAAGTGTATACATATCCAAGTTCTCTGCTCCTTTATAGCAATGGCTACTACATCACATGTAATCCTGTTTGTGGATCCTTGATTTCTTTCTGGTGGCTTTCATTATTTGACTTTGACAAATTTTGGCTATGATGTTTGACTATGAAGGTTTTATTTTGGAATTTCTTTCAGGAAGTGTATCTTTGATTTTGCCACTGGTTCTTAAGAAATCTAGACAAATGTTTTCTAGGCTCCTTTTTTGGTCTTTGCATTCAGACCCAAAGACCAATTTTTTCCATTCAAACCTAAGATATTTTTTTTTCAGTATTCTGACCATTGTCATCTCCTGGCGTCATTGGCTATTTAATATAATTTTTAGGGAGTTTTTATTATAGTTTTATTATAGCAATATAGTTTTTTTATTTATATATATATATATATTATATATATATATAGTTTTATTATAGCAATTATAGTTAATCAGTTTTCCATTTCCCCCCCCCACTCGATTGTTCCCACTTAATTTCTTCCAGGCCTTCTAGCTGTTTGTACCCAAGTTATATTTTCTCAAAGACTTATTCTTTTTCTATTTTTTTCTATTCTTGTATACTAAGCACCCTTGCAACCAAAATATTTTTTATGGCTGGCTTGTTTATTCATTCTTCCAGGTTAAATCAATTTGAATATATGTTTATAAATTATTTTTTGTGAGTGGAAGTTAATTGTATTGTTTCCTGCACCTCCATCATCTTGTCTCCAGCTGCTTTATGCTCTTCCACTGGTAAATAAGTATCTTAGTCCAGGTTATAACCCTGTAAACTTCAAAAGGTAGGAAGATCCACCAAGAAGCCTGATAATATAATGTCCTGCTGATAAGGACAAGAGCTAACTCTAGTCAGCCCTGAAGTCACCTGATCACAGATTTTAAAAAAGTCTTATTTGGCACTAGGGAAGAAAATGAAAAGGAAAACTCTCCATTACTCTACAGGTGGAGTAATTAATGGGGAGACTGGCCAATCAGTGTTAAGCCCATGGCACATGTACAATATGTGTTTGCCTGCTGGTAATGAGGTGTGGGAGTCAGTGATGAAGCTGTCAGCCCTTGTATAGATATCCAGTGACTGAACTTGTTGAACATACATGCTATTCCTTCTGTTGGTTCTGTGTAGACTTTCACAATCCTGAGTGAATCTGAGACGGAAACAGACCAGGCTATGACCTTATGAGCTTCAAAAGGTCATATCTACCAGCAGTCCAGAGTTTGCTGACAGTTATAGTAGTCAAGTGTGGTGAGGAACCAGATTTGTGGGCTTTACCTAGTTGACTCAGCCCAACAATAGCTATACTCAGTCACTGTGTCCTGAGAGCAAAGTAGCAATTCACTCATTAGTTAAGTGAATCTGTATAGAGAAATGTTTCAGTTTTCCTCTATTTCTTTGAAAAGGCTAAAAAAGCAAAAACAAAAACAAAACAAAAACAAAAGGAACTAAATGAAATATTTACAGATGAAGACATTTTAAAACCATTAACATTTAACATGGGTTTGCTTAAAAGGAGAATTAATAAAAAAGTAAAATTAATGTTAAATTCCAGTACCCGACATTTTCATGCAAAAGGACACAATGTTGTAGTGGCAGCAACTGATTTTAATGTCTTTAAAGACATCAATATACATTTTATTTTTTTGCTGAGGCAATTGGGTTTAAGTGACTTGCCCAGAGTAGCAGAGCAAGGAAGTGTTAAATGTCTGAGGTAAAATTTGAATTCAGGTCCTACTGACTTCAGGGCTGGTGATCTCTATCCATTGTGCCACTTAGCTGTTCCAATCAATACTTTATTAAGAAACTCATGTACTAAGAACCGATCTTGGTTCTCTGTATATAAAGATAAAAACAGTTCCTATCTTCAAGAATCTCATTACCACTAAGTTTACTCTGAAATGTTCAAAAGAAAAGCAAAAAATCTTGCTAATTTCAAAATCCTATTGCATTAAGACTCTCATATATATATATTATATGTATATATATATATATATATATATATATATAATATATATATATATATATATATGCAATCTCACATATATTATATATATATATATGCAATCTCATATATAAAATGCTAGCATCTACACTATTAGTCTAAAAGATAAACTTCTCTCCTCTAACCACTTCTTGAAAATTTTCAATGTGGAAGGAGACATACTTGTAAAATCAATTAGATAAACTTACTTGTGTTGTTTCATCAGAGTGCATTCCCCTCCTTCCTGAGGGTCTAGGTTATACATGTATAAGTATCCATCAGAAGCTCCCACTAATAATCGAGGAATCTTCTGAATTCTAGAGAAAATGGTTTAAAGGTAAGTTCCAGCAACATATTTCCTACAAAGACTATTCTTATAACTTATCATAAGTTTGCTGAATGACCCTGGAGAGTTAAATATGTTTTCTCATGAACAGAAAGGCAATGAGTTACAGATCTAAGTAAATTATCTATGGTCATGTAGGCAAGATTTGAAACCAGGCCCTCTTGAGTCCAAATTCAGTCACTTTCTACTACATCTCAAAATAACTATTTCTTCTATCAGTAAGGGCACTTACAGATAATGTGATCAAATGAGATAGTGTGATCATGAGATCAAATGTGATCTCATGCCAAATTGGCCAAAAAATACCAAACTTTTCATATTTAAATAAAATAAAAATCTTGCAAAATATAAAAACTTTTAAAATTTTTTTTAAAAAGTTGAAATTGTTTGAAAAGGAAATAGAAAGCAGAAATGAATGCTGAATAATTATAACTACTAAGCATGGTAGTTCAGAGGAGTTAAGAAAATGTATTACACTACATTCTCAGCAAGAGGTGGAGTATGGGATAATGCTAACTACATCCTAGGTAGGGGGAATGCAAAGAAAAGGAATAAAATAAAAAATGAATACAAATCATTTGGAATGCAAAGAGGAATCTGCTAACATCTTCAGACAAAAAAGGAATAATGAAAATGTAAAAGGGTTCTTTTTTATTTACCTACAGCTATTCACATTGAGGGCATTCAATGACTGAGCAGTCAGCACAAAACTGAAAACTAATGAATAACTAAAGAATTTCAATGTGCAAATCAAGTTATACTTGAGAACTGGTCCAAAATATTTTCAGATAATTTAGATAATTGCACTAATTCTTTGAATATCCTATTCAAAGAACTATCCTAGAAGCTAATTTCACATAAGGAAGTAGGTTCAGAAAGATTTAAGTTATTTGACCACACTCACACTATTAATCCTGCAGTTGCACCATTTGCAACCCAGGTCAGGAATTCCCTTGCTATTCAATATAAACATTGCAAAACACATTATGCAAAAACTATACTTACGTGGCAAGTGAACAGATATTTTTGTGACCGCAAAATGGTAGTCGGACAGTAGCAAATGCTCTACCCTGGTTAAACATTTCTGTTACTTGAGAGGGCAAATAGCTGGTAGAAGCCATAAGCACTTTCCCAAAGTAACCAGTCCAGGTAGTTGGTTCCTCCTGAGGTCTAGAAGAAATAGGAAATTTTCTTGATTTGCCTCATGAAAATTGTCCAGGTATAGAATATATACTACTTTTTATGAACTAAACTTCTATTTCCTCAGCAATGTTAGCCTGAACTTGAACCTTTGCACATTGCTAAAGCACAATAAAATTAAGGAAAAAGTGGAATGCTCTCTGAAGGAAAAAAAAATTCTAAGCACATCTACAGCACTATATAATGCATAATCATTCCATTTCCTTATTGTTACAAAAACACCATACACTTCAATGTCAAATAAAAACTTCTGCATAATATTAGGAGGTAATTGTGTGAATGTCACGTAAACGTAATTTTTTAAAAATTTCTTGATAGCTAAGCAATTTTACAAAGGTATTTTTTTTAAAGGAGCAATATAAGCCAGTTACTCTAAAATTTATCTTCATAGCAAACCACAAGTGAAACCCTGAGCATACTAATTCTGAGAAGGGCAAGAAAGTAATCATGATAAACAAAATGTGACTAAATAAAATGCCCCAAATTTTTTCTTTAGGAGTCACAAAAAGAAAATCATGAGTGATTGAAGAGGATTCAGGTGCCTGTTTTTTAAGGACTTCAGAGGCTGTTGTCTGTCATGTGGATGAACTGAAAAGGACCTCAGCATTTTTCTATTCTATTCTATTCTCTCCTTTTCTAAATGAAAAAATTGAGGACCAGAGAGATTGAATGAATTGCTTACAGTCTGTCACGCAGGTGACAAGCATCAAAAGAAGGATTTTATTCCAAAGTGTATTTTATCCCAAATTAAGAGTTGATTAAAGAGGAGTAAGTTATAATATTCATTACATTCAATAATATTAAACCAAAGGCAAGATGACCATTTACTTCTTGATTTTTGGGGGGCAACAGGGAAGATGGGGAGGGAGGGACACAGAGAGGAGAGTAAGGAATGAAAGGGACAAGTTTGAACTTCACAACATGTAGTAGCTTCTAAAATCTGATACTCACTTCTCTTTCACAGTCTCAAGTTTGAAGATGTGCACTGTTTCAGTATTACTGGATGCAGAGAGGAACATTCCATCCATGCTGAAGGCCAAAGAGCAGATGCTTACACACCTGAAGGAGTGTAAAGAATTCATTCAAGTAAAGATACAATTTACTCTTTACCCTCTAAAAAAACCACCAGAAAGGGCACTAGTAAATGTTAAATGATTATCGTATAAAGCATTTCCTGTAACAGAATACTTGGCTTCTCATTCTCATTTCATTTGGCCTTTTTTTCCTCATGAAGTTGACATATTATTCACAATGAATTAATTTGATTTTTATTAGTCCCAAGTTCCTTATGTTAAATATAAGAACTCTTAGGGAAAGAGGAAAAGGAACAAAAATAAGCACATACTATGTATTACAGAAACAGACATATATGGTGGTATAAATCAGCACACTTTAATGACCATTAACATGGTAGAATTATTCTAAGTGTTCTCCCTAGTTTAATTGAATTTGATCTTGGACAAAAGGAACAATTTTAGCAAGGGTAAGAGGTTTATGTTATTATAAGGTCTAAACATCATGTTGTACTTCTATATTGGGTCCATTATTTAAAATCTGTTGCTGTTGAAAGTCAAGTTGAGTATTCTAATTCAAGGGTTATACAGTAATTTGAACAGTTCAAATTCTGCCTCCTAGGTTTTTAGAAAATTGCCTAGAGCAATGAGAAGCTAAGTAGCTAGGTTAGGATTGTCTATGTCAAAAGTCTATGACAAGGTCTTCGGGGTTAGCTCACATTGCTGATAAAATTTCCAATAGCAAATTAAACCTTTCTGTTAAAACTGAAAGTTAGCCATAATATAATACATAGTACACAATAGCAATACATAATACAATATGAGGGGAAAGGTGAGGGCCGTGTAGTCAGATTCATGGTGTCACAAAGATCCCAGATCATTCTTGTAATTTGTTAGAAAACCTTTTATATAACAAATTCTTGTTGCCCTTTAAACCTAGTTTTACTTTTTAGACATAGCGGAATTATCTACAAATGAAATCCAAGTATATCCAAAAGAATTTCCAAGAAATGCAGCTATATATTACCGCTTTACTCCTCTCCGGAATTCAAAGATTTTCTGTCCTTCTGGGATGGAAAATACTCTAATCACAGTTCCCTATGATAGGAAAAAAAAAATTTTACCTATAGGTAATGAAACATGGGAAAACAGCAATGTAAATAGAAGGGATCTCCAAACCCCTCAAATTTCAAAGAATTACTATTCTTATTAATCAACAATTTATTATTGGGCATTATTCTAAGAATAACTGAAGTTGAAAATGCACCTTTTCTGCAGTGATAGGGGCCTTGGGATTTGAATACAGTTGATAGTTTTAGCTAATTCTACCTTGTTTTACCTGTTTGTTTTGTTATAGAAAGAGTAGTGAGAAGGATGTATCAAGGAAATAAAAATAGTAATTTAAAGGGGACTTACTAAGAATTCCCAAGCAGGCTCTACTACTGGGCCAGTGAAAAAGGATAAGGTTATGGGAGACATCATAAAAAAGCAACATTTTAGAAATTATGAAGCAAAATAAAATTTCATGTATAGGATTTAATAGTTCAAAACCTTGAAAATACCTCTCCTGTGATATGACCCAAATTCTAAATTTAGTTCTATAAATATTCAATAGATATTAAAAATAGGTTCAAGGGACCATACCTACTTGTCTTTTCTTACTCTAATATTTACACAAGATTGGCTAGGTGAACAGTATTGCCAAAAACCTTATATAATGTATATTATAGATCATATTATATGAACCAAGATTATATATTATAAACATAATATTATAAACAAATTAGAACATAGATAGTACGCCTTTTCAGATTTGTGGAGGAAGGAATTTGTGACCAAAGAAGGAGACCATTACAGATCACAAAATATATAATTTTGATTATATTAAGATTCTGCACAAACAAAACTAATAAGATTAGAAGAGAAAGCAATAAAGGATCTGATAAGGGCCTCAAAAAGGCCTGAATATAGACAACTGACTGAATTGATAAATGGTCAAAGGATATGAACAATTTTCAGATGAAATTAAAACTATATAGTCACATGAAAAGGTGCTCCAAATCACTACTGACCAGAGAAATGCAAAACAACTCAGATATCACTACACACCTGTCAGATTGGTTAAGATGGATCCAATCATTCTAGAAAGCAGTTTGAACCTATGCTCAAAATTTTATCCCAACTGTGCAAACCCTTTGATCCAGCAATGTTTCTACTGAGATAATTTTGTAGTGGCAAGAAACTGGAAACTGAATGGATGCCCATCAATTGGAGAATTATGGCATATGAATGCTATGGAATACTATTGTTGTCTGAAGAATGACCACCATGATGATTTCAGAGAGGCTTACATGACCTGATGTTAAATGCAATGAGCCGAATCTAAAGATCATTTTGCATGGCAACTAGAAGACTATACAAAAGATCAATTCTAATGGACTCTAATGGATAAGAGGCTCTCTTCAACAATGAGATGATTCAAACCAATTCCACTTGTTCAGTGATGAAGAGAGTCATCTACACCCAGAGAGAACTGTGGGACCAGAGTGTGCAAGAGAGCATTTCTCATTCTGTTATTTGCTTGTATTGTTTCCTTTCTCAGTTTTTCTTCTCCTTCCTTCTTGATCCGATTTTTCTTGTGCAGCAGATTTAACATGTATTTCAACATATGTATGTATTAGACTACCTGCCAGTTAGGGGAGGGGGTGGGGAGAAGGAGGGGGAAAAAAGGTTTGCAAGGGTCAATGTTGGAAAATTACCCATGCATATGCTTTGTAAATAAATTAGTTTTTAAAAAAATGATGAAATCATCTAGCCTACATTAAATTATGACCTACCTTCTCAGAAGCAGTGGCAAGTTTGGTACCACTTGCATCAAAAGCCAAGGCTGCTAGGGGACTATCATGAGCTGGTATCATATTAGCAGCCCTCTAAAAAGAGTAAAAAATAACATTATTGAATTATATTATTAATGAATTAGAATTTGTTGCTCAATACAATAAGTTATGTACTAGAAATACCTTTGAGTGCTTTACTAAAAATTTCTACAATGCAACGGATAATAGACACCTATGAATTAAATATGGGCAATGAGATACCAAAGTACCTCAGAGCTCACAGATCACACAGCAAAAGGCCTACACTCTAAAAACTTCAGAATGCCCAAACTCTCCCAGTACATAAAAACTTCCCTAACAATCATTTTGAAAAAGGGATCCTCACCAAATTAATTGTGTCAAAGACTTGTACTTCCCCAATTGTTGCACTCCCAGGATAAGCCAGATAACAATTTTCATTGTTTATTGACAGCGCACACAAACCTGTGGTAAGGGGAAAAGGCTTAAGAATTTTTTCTCATTTAAAAGACAAAAGACATACATGGTACGTAAATTTTAGCAATTTATTTCATTTAAAACATGTATCCATTTGATATTTATACAATATCAAAAATATATCAAAAAATATATCAAAAATAGAAGGCTTAAATTGTAATGAATAGCCTGAGAGCTTGAATTCTAATTGCTATCCCCATAAAGGAAAATTGGTTGCCCAATTTGAGATTTTATTCTCGTACCATTTGGCCAATTCTAAGTTTTATTTTATTTCTCTTTTTTTCCCCCCTGAGGCTGGGGTTAAGTGACTTGCCCAGGGTCACACAGCTAGAAAGTATTAAGTGTCTGAAACCACATTTGAACTCGGGTCCTCCTGAATTCAAGGCTAGTGCTCTATCCACTGCACCAGCTAGCTGCCCCTATTTTATTTATTTTCAATATTTTTTGTGCCTTTTTTGTAAATCTGTTAAAGTCATTGTCCCGAATTTCTCAAGTTTCCCTGTCACTACAGAAGTTTTTGGTGGTGGTGTTGCCTCATTTTCATATAAAAGTTGGATTCTGCTCCCTTTCTTGAAATGAGGAGGGATGCAAGGAGGGAAGGGAGAATATCTAGACAGAGCTTCCATCTCAACCTTTTGCAATTTTCACAGCTCAGTTAATTCAGTTTTTCCAACATGGTGTGATCCAGTGATAAGTCTCTTTATTGTCCTGCTGATTTGAGCTCTGATCCTTACTCAGGCTTCTAGTTTCCTTATGATCTAACTCTTCTGCCCTTGGAACTGGGTGACAGAACTGCCAGATGGTACCTCTTTGTATTCCCAGTAGTAATAGAGGATTCTCCTGGAATCTCTCTAGGCCTGCAATTTGTTTACTGTCCTTGAGCATTGCTGGGCTGCTCCTTCATACTGCTGTTACAGTCTTACTGTTTCTTGCTTTGGCCTAGTTTTTGCTCCACTCCTGTCTTCCTAAGCTGCCCTAAGCTAGACAAATGACTCACTGATTTAATTAGCTTTTCTGCTCAGAAAGAAAGCCTGCCCTACAGTTTGATAGTTTAGGTTGTTTTTGGAAGGCAAAATAGAAAAGTCACCATCTTTGACTCCACCAAAAGGCAAATTACCAATGCCCCATTTCTACCCATCATTTAAGGTGAAAATTTTTATTTATTTATTTATTGATAATGAATTTATTTAACCAAATCTGAGGATTTGGTCCTCAGAACAAATCTATAGGGAAAATACAGACATAACCAACATTCTACTAATGAAACAGACTGAGAAGTGGGACTTTTCTGATTTCATGTCCGTTCTATATTTGTTATTGTAAAATTACTAAGCATCTAGAAAAACTCCTACCTACAGTTATCAAAAATAACCAAAAGGCAAAGACAAAGATACATAATAGAAACTTAATATTTTAAAATATTTCCCAAATAGAATAAATTTACCTGCAGGGTTAGGAGGAGTTTCCCTGATTGTGTGAAGTACCTTCATATCACGAATATTATGTATGTACAGACATTCTTCTAGGCATACTATCAATCTCTGAAGAAAGAAAAGGAAAGAAAAAAAGATTTAGTAAGCTATGACTATGCTGAAATGTAAGGTCATTTAAACATACATTTTTTAATTGAAAGTAACAATTGAAAGTAACTTCATATATTAGAGTAGTTAAGATTTCTCTAATAACAGAAGTATTTATTCTACAGCCAGCTGTGCAATTATCTTTACCCTTCTCAACCCCATGCCATGAACAGAAAGCTCTTAAGGATCCTTAGGGATAAACCTTTCCCTGATAATGCACTTATTCAGTAAGCAAATAAGAGCTGTGTAGGGAAGTCTCATAAAACCAAATATAACATATTAAGATTCTCCTAGGTGTAGAAGACATTAAGGAATATAAACAAGATGAGCTAAAATTCCTGCTTTCTAGAAACACAGGAAATGGCTGGGGATTAAACATTTAAGTACTTGAGTATTTCAGAAGAAAATACACAATTGTGTAATGATCTAAGAGATAATAGGAAGGTGGAGTACTCCAAGGAGTGTTTTAGGAGACAGTGAATACATTGGTTTTGCTGAAGTATTCAGGACAGCAACTGTGAAGGCCCTTGAACCTTTAGTTTTGTAGGAAATGGGAAGCCACTGAAACATTTGGTTAAATATATTTTGCAATTTTTTAAACAGCTGCTAACTCACCTGTCTATTCAATTTAACTGCCAATATGGTATTGGAATAGCTATAATTGCATATTTCAGTCCCCTTTTTAAAGTGGCAGACTTTTAATTTCCGTGGAGCTTTGAGACTAACAATAGCCACCAGGCTGCTTGAAAACAATCTTTCCACAATACACACATCTTCAGTATCAGCTGCAATATAAGCACAAGAGGGAGAAAGTGGGAAGAATCCATGTTAGTGAAAATCATGACAAGTTCATGTTAGTGCAAATCAAGAAAAATTTAATCTGCAAATCAGGTAATATTTGACCAATTTTATAATAAAATTCTTATAAATCTTATAACAAAATTCTTATGACAGAAATCCCAATTTAGAAACTAGTGATATGGATGCTGTTTGAACCAAAAATGTTTGAACACACCAAGCAGAAATGCAAAATGATAAAGCTATCTGTTCCAGTTTAATAAACAAAAAATTAAGACAATGAGCTTTGACAAAAGCCATCACTTCAAAAGTCACGATGGAGGAATAGTAGGAATAAAAATGTCAGTATGAAATTTTTTTAATTTAAAAATTTCTTTCCTTGTTTTATTATAGCATTATATATATTATTATATATTATTATATTAATATTATAATATTATATATTATTGCTACAGCAATTCATTTATTAATGCAGAATTTACTATTAGTGCTACAATGGATGTTAAATTATCACCCATCATCTCTTTAAATATACATTTCTTTATAAATCCTATTGAGAGAAAACAAGGGAAAAACCCCCTAAAGATAAAGGAAAAAATAGCATTTCATAATTCTCTGGATGCAGATGGTATTTTATTGGGATTGCCTCGGATAACTAAACCACTGAGAACCAAATCTTTCATAGTTGGTATTACTATGTACAATCTTGGTATTATTATTTACAGTATATTCCCGGTTCACTTAGCCTCAGTTTGTGTATCTTTCCAGGCCAACATTTTTTATGACAATAAAGGCAGGAGAGTAAATCTGGAAATTTCTGATCAAAAAGAAAATCAAGAATAAGATTATAGATTTGAAGCCTAAAATGGAAAAGTTGTGAGAGACTAGCATCTCAGCTCATAGACCTAAATAAAATACCACAAAACTAGAAAATAAAACCCAAGAATTAAAGGAAAACCACAAAACACCATATAATCATGGGCAATACTTAACATGTACTCATTAATATACTAGGAAACTTACTCCGTGTCTGCAATATATTCAGTAACAAGCTATGAGAAGCACTTTATAAGCCAGTTATAAAGACTATGAGGTAATCAATGTGAACTATAGCAAAATCATACACTCAATTCAAATTTAGAGAAAGCAAAATTTACAATAGCATTTCTGATATATAAAAGGATCTTCTAGACCAATAAGTACGCTGATTTTTACTTGACTAATAAGTACGCTGATTTTTACTTGACTATAATTACTTGAAATATGAATCTATCATAAAATTTAGGGGTCCTTCAAATCTTCATCTGATGTATTTACAAATCTTCATAAGATATACTTAGAGTAATAATGAAACAATTTAAAGCATCCACCAAGAAATTTTTAGGGAGCCATTTTATTACACAAAACAAGATGCAGCTCTATTACAGATCTGTTGGTAATTGCACTGCATCTATCCAACAAGTTCTTTTAATACTTCATTTTTATGGTCACTGCACTACAATAAACAGCACGTGTTAATTATATAGCTGTAGCAATCTTTTGTAATGATTGCTACAAACCTAAGCACCTCAAGTGCCTGATGACAAGCATTAATACTATCATTAATTCTAGGAAGTGAAACTGAAGGAGAAAAAAAAAGAACCAAGTGATTTATTCCAAATGGCACACCAGGGTCAATAATTTACACAGGTTCAAATATAAACGAGCTTTCACAATTCAGCTGGGTGTTACCTGCCAGATATGAAACTGAAGCTGTGTTTTTTATAATCTAAAAAGTTGGGCCCCTGCTTTATTTCAGGTATAATGATTTTTTCTACTATGGCTGTTCCTTCTTAAGGCATTGTTTATAGCAGAAAGCATTATTGTAGGGCACTGTATGTAGCAGAAAGCATTATCTCCCATACTGAAGCAGGAAAAGAATCATAGCATGATGCACATCCATCAGATGCTTTCAATAGTTCAAGCTGTAAATAAATACCTGCTATTCCCAAGCTAAATACCTGCTTTTACCCAGATAAAGACGACTTGGGAAATAGCTAAATTACTTGAATTTCCTATCTGGTGGTCTGGTAATGCAATTCCTAAGTTTTCATTAGCTAAGCTGATGAAAAGTTCAATTCCTTATTGCAATGCATTTCCAGAATCAAACTTCCAGTACCTTACATTTAAGCTAATAGTTCATAAATATTTAAATTTTTATTTATAGATTTAATATTTAATTTAAATATTACTAAATATTTAGCTTCAGATGGGGGGATGATTTACATAGGGAGTATTTTCAGAAACATTTAATAACTCAAATTAATATATCCAAGGAACACACATCTCTTTAAGTTACTCAATTTGACATAACTTAAAGGGCATCTTCTAGATTCTGATTTTTATTCTACTATAGAATGGTTACCTCAAATACAAAATGATTTGCCTTAGGAGTTAGTTAAAGCATAATCTACCCAACTGGATTATATACACACATAAGTAATATTTAAAATTAGGTTCAAGCAACGTGTCTCTCAAAGAAAAAAATACTTAAGTGAATTAAAGTGAATTAAAATCAAATCTCCATTTTAAATTAAATTTATACATTAAGCTGTGCCTTATATAAAAGGATATAACTGATATATCCTTGGAACAGTTGACAAACCCAATTTTGCTCATTTCAAAAACGTATGGAATAAATGAAACTCTGAAAAAGAATAGCAAAAGCAAATCATATTTTTCTAAATATTTTTCTAAAGGGGTTCAGTTCACTTTTTCTATATGGCAATTGTAACAGAGATCTGATTTTATGAATCTGAACTAAAAGCTAAAGTGGGGGAAAAATGACTTTTTTCTATAAAGAAGCTAAGGACAGAGACTGAAGAACAATTAAGAAATCAACTCTTGGAAGCTAGTATTTTCTATGGACATACAACAGAGACACACACTTTTTCAATGTCCTATTGTGTAAAAAGATTTAATACTTACAAATAAAAAAGCCATTCAATAAAAACCTAGAACATTTGCCTTTTCCTAGTCATATGCAACCCAACTTCACCAGATCTATCTACAAGTTACCAGTTAAAATTTTGCATTATCAGTGAAAGAAAAGAAGTGCCCCAATGGCAACAATGTAATTCAGGATAACTAAATCATTAAATTGGTCAATTTAAGGGACAGTCAAGAACAAATTTTAGCCGTCTGTGAATCCAGTGTTTTAACAATTCTGACGTTTCTCACAACAGTAACATTGCCACAGCATAGTTCCAACACATCTAATGTGCATTTATCCATCGGGAAAATTACTTATAATAAAAATAAATCCATCATTATAAGCTCTGGTATTCTGGTATGCAAAACATAATTCTTAAAATATAAGCCTTATTTGAGGGATAAAATGGATGGTACTGGTAAACAACCAGAAAGATATTGAGATTATCAGTAGGGAGGGAAAAAATTTAATTTCTCCAAGCTCACACAGTTCCATCTATTATGAAACTTGTAATTTAACTTTTACCATCAGGTGTCATTTCTAAGATACCTAACTGCACAAAACAGATTATGGGCACCAAAATGGTAACCCATGACAGGAAAAAATTAGTGATTTACAATAACATTTTAGCAGAGATAATCCTCTCAATGTCCTAGGAGTCTTTAAGTATGGTAGCATGACACTGAAAAAAGGGAAAACAATACTTACTACATTCATAAATTTGTTCCAGCTTATCCACAGAGGAAAGGGAGAAGAATTTGTAACCAGATTTACTACCAACAGCTAAGGACCTGAAAAAGAATTAAATTATTAAAGAAAGGCAAGCCATGATATAATACTAATTCCACATAGTATTTTGGTCCTTTTAGTAAAATAAGGAACTCTCAAATTCCTTATTATTTTAAGAGAATTGGGTGGGCAACTAATTTGCCCAAGGTCATGTATAAAAAGTGGAATAGTTCTATTTGTTCAATTTTTAAATTGTTCATTTTGAAATGTGTTAGCCAATTGGAGATACAAAATAACCCAAGAATTTTTAATTTTATAGCAAAGTGAAAGAATCTGCATGAAAGATGACACAACCTTGGCTAGGAAACTAGATTCATTTGCTAAAGAAGTGCAGTTAACAAAATAGATGACCTGAGAATTTGTGTGCTAAAATTGTTTTTAATTATGATTGTATTTTAGTCAGATTTTTACCTTTAACTGTATTTCCCAACAAAATACTATAAATTGTATTTTACAAGTGTCAGGATATTGTAGTGTGTCAGAAAATTGGCCTAAAATAAGCCTAGAATGTATCAGTCAACATAATAGGTTCTGCCAAATGTATAAGTATCTACACAGGAAATCACAAGGAAAAGTATCCATGAAACCTAAATGATTTTTTCCTCTATTGATTAGCTCAGACTACTGCATATTACTAAAAAGAAAATGACTTAAGAAAAAGACAAGTACATGTCAAATAAGAAGGGAAAATAGCAGCAATAGATGGGATAAGAAACAATTATCATAAATCATTTTAAACATCACAACCAAATACACAGAATATGAAGCATAGGACCCATGATAAAGGCAGATTAAAGTTCTGTACTTAAGTTTCCCTATCTGTAAAAATGAGAATTGCCCTAATAATTTTACAAAGTTGTTATAAGTATCAAGAAAGGTTACATGCTAAAGCATTTTAGGACTGCAAAATGCTACTGAGACTAATATAGTACAAAGAACACAGCAACTAAAAATATACTACAAAAGCAGTATTTGATACCAGCTAAAATCTAGAAGTGAAACAAATTAGGCACCTAACATGGAAACAAACACAGAAGCATGTTTATTAAAGACTACTATTACTTAATTTAGTATTATCAAGACTATATACTATTACTGGGCAGGTACAATGAACTATGAACCAATTTGCTGAGAAAATGACAAGCAAATTTGGTTCACTAACCAACATCTTATATATTATATTGTTTCAAATATATAGTTATAAAAGGGTAAATAAAAAAACTAGGTGGGGGTGGGATCATGACCAATTAAGGGATAAGGATCATTCACAGAAGGCAAAATGGACAATTGATTATACAAAATTGTCTTTGCAAAGAAAATCTGATGCAATGAAAGAAAATCATTTAAAGTGGAATTTTGCAGAAAATTTCTGACAAGGAAAAGATTCAAGTAAGAACAGAAGGCAAAATGGTCAAAGAATATAAGCCCGTAGTTTTCAAACAGAAATTCTAAAATGTTACGAATCATTTTTAGCAAAATGCAAATTAAGTCTATGAACTATTAGTTATTAGTTACTATTAGTTCACTAGACTGTCACAGCTGGCAAAAATACATAAGGTAGGGAAGGATAAATTGTTGAAAAGACTGAAGAAAAATAAGCACAATAAAACGGGGTCCACCCGTTTTAGAAACAATTTGGAACTATACCCAAAAACATAGTACATTTTTACTCTACAAAAACTTTGAAAATAGTACATTTTTAATCTACAATTATTAAATTGTAAATGGCCTGACCAAGTACTACTACACTATCACAGCAACAACTAGCAAAGAGATCAAAAAAAGACCAGGTCTCAAATACAAAAATATCTATAATACATCTTTTTTTGTATGCAAAGAATTAGAAAGTAATGGGGTATCTTATCAAGTGGGGAATAAAGTATCTACATCAAGAAATTACAAAATGTTTGAGAAACCTGGAAAGACTACTCTGAATGAGAAGGGAATATGTACAACATCTAAAATAACTTATGTAAAGACTAATGAGCTCTGATCAATGGAATGATCAACAAGCATTTCAGAGGACCAGTGATGAAATATAAATACACCTACATCTAGAGACAAAGGTGATGAATGAGGCATCCATTTTCAGAGGTAGCCCAGTTAGTTTAACTATACAGCCACAGGGCTTTATCTGCTGCTCTGAATAGGGGTAAAGGTGGAGTCAATTGACAAGATTAAAAAAAAAGTAGAATAGGTTTAGTAGGAAATGATATATATTTAAAACCAAAGCAAAATTATGTAATAGATTTGATGGCTTAAAAATTCAAAATAAAAAAAAAGCTAAAATAAAAATTGATTACAAATTGGAGGGTGGGGGGTGAGAATCAAGATATACCATAGGTACCAAAATACACAACATGACCAAAATCTACTTTCTTCCCACCTTTTTTTCTTCCTTCTGGCAAAGTCCCCAAACATACAAATTTGTCCCAATATCTATTCAGTTACCAAAAATTATTTCATCTATTCACACCTCAATTCAGGTTCTTATCACCTATATTTTACTGCCAATAACATCCTACCATGCCTCTACCTGGAAAGATCCTACTCTTTTGGAGCCACTTTATTATACACAGCTGCCAAAGTGATTTTCCTTAAGCTTCTATCTGATGTCTGTCCCATATTCAGTGGCTGTTGAAGCTTCTAAAGCCCTTCACATATCTTGCTCCAATCTATCTTTCCAGCTTAACTGAACAATTACTCCTCTGCCAGCACTTTGATCCAAAATTATTTGTTCTGTGCCTATGAATGCAAAATCACAGAATCTTCCTTCAAAGTAGTACCACCTTCTTTATCAAGCATTTTCTGATCCCAATTGTCTGCCCTTTCCCAAATTTTAACTACTTTGCATTTATTTATGCTTATTACCTTCATAATTATATTCTGTATATCTTACTCTATATACTCCTATCTTTTCTTTCTCATTGGAATGTAAATTGCTTAGGAATAGACATAGCCAAACATGCCATTTTGATAAACAGGGTGTTACTAATTGGAGGATCACCTGGCCTCATCTGCCTCGCCACAGGGCTTTATCTGTCCCTCTCACTCTTCAACTCCACCTCTTTGAATGGCCCCAAAGCTGTGGTACTCTAGGTGGTACCACCTCTTCCAAATAGTCTTTTGAAACTAGGTATTGTCTTGCTCTTAAAATGCTTTTCCATTTAAATGATTAATTGAAAACAAGGGCAAAGGGGCAACTAGGTGGCGCAATGGATAGAACACCAGCCTTGAATTCAGGAGGACCAGAGTTCAAATCTGGTCTCAGACACTTAAACACTTCCTGGCTATATGACCCTGAGCAAATCACTTAACCCCAGCCTTAAAAAAACAAGATTAAGACAATTAACTATCAAAAATTCTAAAATGTCGAACAAGTGAAAAGGTTAAAAGTGAAAAGGAATTATGCTTGAGGCAGAAATAGTGAATTTTGATGGATAGGAATAGCCAGGGATTAACATTTCTGAAAGCACAAGGAAAGGAATTTTTAAAAGTACAACTTGAAATGTCTTTCTATATTCAACTATTTGGGATTCTCCATTTATATTGTTTACTCTTATAAATCCTAAAATTATGGGGGCAGCTAGGTGGCACAGTGGATAGAGAGCACCAGCCCTGGAGTCAAGAAGACCTGAGTTCAAATCCAATCTCAGACACTACTAGTTGTAATTAAAGGGAAAAGCTAAAAATTAAAATTAAAAATTAAAAATTAAAGGGAAAGCTAAAAATTTCAATTTCAAGTCCATGAAAATAGTTCTTAACTAAAGAGTTTTTGATTTTGACATTTCTCTTGATCCTCAAAAATGGCTGTGAGACAGGTATATCTATTTCTATTTTGCAGATAAAAACTGGCAATCCAAAAGCAATATTTTTCAAATACTGACAAATACTGGAGTTAAGGTAGATATTCATTAACACATATACAAAATTTGAAAACTAAGGTCTGTGAATGAAACTGTTTTGCTCAAACTAATGATTTCAAGTGTTAATTTTTACTAAACTTGAAAATTACAATTTACCATTATTTTGAATAGAATTGACACATAACTGCCCAAATACTTTATTTTACTGAAAATTTGTCATACAGTACAATGATTGATAATATCAGCTCATGAAAAGGTGTCAATTCGTTCCTTAAAAAGAATTTTTCTTCCTAGCTGTGTGATCCTGGGCAAGTCACTTAACCCCAGCCTCAGCAAAAAAAAATTTTTTTTGGTTGCAAAAATTTGTGCAACAAGTCCTGGCCTATAGTGATATCCCTTTCAAACATTGAAATTCATAAACCCACTTTTTAAACTAGTCAATACATTAGAGGAACTATGGTACTAAACAGAAAAAAAAATCTTGGTTTTACAGCAGTACATGTGGTACTTAAATGTTAAGTTGTAACTGTAAAAGGAACTGTAAAGGAAGTTTGGATCAGGTGATCTAAATCCCTGGCCCAGATGTATGATTCTGTCTAATGCAACCAACTATCCTAACCTCATTGTGAGCTCTTTTTCTCTTCAATGCAGTTCTAGACTCAATTAACACTGAAGTGAGCATTCAATTTCTAGTTGCTATTATATTGATTACATTCAGTAAAACAAACTCAATCTAAGGACCAACAATTACTCAGGACAGACATATTCCTCCACTACCACCACCCTTACATCATTTCCTCTTACTCACTTTAAGATGACCCTCCTCCCTCTTATCCTGTAAGTCATCCTCCTTTCTTCTGCAACCTCACCTCTTAATTATCTTTCTCAGTACCATCATCTCACACTATCAGTCCTTTTTTTTTTTCCACTCTAGGGGCTTGCCCTATTGACATCATTTCTGGGGGGAAAAGCCTCAAGATTTTCCCTTGACACCAGTAATGGTCCCAAATACTTTCGACAAAATAGGAAAATGGCCCCAATACTTATTAATATCCTTGCTGCCTCCGTACATTAAGATAACAGATTTCACTATTGACTTCTACAAAATGATGGCAACTTGTAGTGTCAAAAGTGGAGAAAAGAATCCCAATCTATTGACCTTTAGCCCAAAATTCTATCTCATTTGTTGTACGGCTCTAAACAAGTTCATCAGTAAAATAAAAACTCGAGTCCTGTGAATGATGGCAACACCAAGGAAAACTGTTAATTTTGATTCAAAGTGAAGCTGAAAGAAAAAAAAAAAAAGGCCATCCCCATCTCGTTTAAACTACTTCATACCGGGGAAAAATTATCTGTGGGGCATGAACTTTCCTCTCGTCTGCCCCCAGTTTCCCATTGCTGACTCGGAAAAGGTCAAGAAATCAGAGAAAGAGACAACTCTACAGCCTCGGAGTCCCACCACCAGGAAGCAATTGTCCCCACTGCTCTCGTGATTGGCCCTTGTCCACCCCACCTCTCTCCCAGCCTCCCAGGAAGGCCTGGCCTTCACCCCAATTTAGACTGGGAAGCTGCGGGGATGGGGGGTTGGGTAGGGGTGGTGGAGGATTAACTCCTAATGTCTCAAGGAACAGCGCTGTCGGGAGACAGACCCCCGAAGAGCCCCTCACCCCGGGGGATTCCACTCCGGTCTCGCCACCTCTTGGGGGGCGGGGGTCCTTCCTTACGTGTTGTCCTGGTTGAAGTTGGCGAAGAGCAGCTGGCTGGAGCCGGCCTCCCCGCTCTGACTGGCCAGGTTCATGGCTGAGGGGGGGAGCTCGGCTCGGGCGCTCTAGAGACGAGGGAGTCAGGCTCGGCTCCAGGCCCCTCTCTCCACCACCGTCGTGGGTCCTCCAGCTGCAGTGGTCGTTGCTTCGGTTCCTACTGTTGCTGTCACCGCCACCGCCGCTCGCTGCTCCAACTTCTGCCGTCGCCTCATCCCTCCCCGTCTCTTGTTTACGCTCCAGGTCCTAAACCTCGCACGGCGCTTGCGCCGCTCCGCCCCCGCGGCCGCACACGACCTAGGTCACGCACAGGCGCAATAGCCACAACACGCGAGTGGTACGGACTACCGGTGGCCGCGAAGGACGCTGGTTCTGCATGAATGCGCACGCGCGACGCGTGAAGCCCGGCATGGAGGCCTATCTCTAAGTCTGCCGACGCAAAAATCCGGAAAACTGCGCATGCGTGAATGAGCGGTCTCCTTGGAGCATGCGCATTGAGATTTTGAGAACTGGAACAAAATTTAACTTTTTTTCTATCCCTGTGGGGAGTTTGCTTTTTTAGATAAAATTAAAATTCTTAATTTTTTGTGTGGACTTTTGCCCAAAATAATATTGTTGCTTCCATTCAAAATGGAAGGAAATGCTGAATTTCAATTAGATGTTTCCCAAACTAAAGATATAAACTTTTTCCCAGATTAAGAACTGTTTAGGGGCAGCTAAGTGGCGCAGGGGATAGAGCGCCAGCCCTGAATTCGGGAGGACCCGACTTCAAATCTGGTCTCAGACACTTAACACTTCCTAGCTGTGTGACCCTGGGCAAGTCACTTAACGCCGGCCTCAGGAAAAGAAAAAGAACTGCTTGCTGCCCAGAACTTTTATTAAAAAGACATGCACGGTCCATGAGTCTGCAGTGATTAGCTTGACTTTGCAAATGGCGATGCTTCTTTAACTCCACAAGTAATAATCGGATGCCTGCTGTGAGCATAGTTTCAGAAGGGACTGAAAAAGTCTGTCAGCAATGGCCAAATTAAGTCTGCAAGGAACAAAAAGCATTTATTAAGTGCCTACTGTGTCCCCGGCAGCGCTATATAGGAGACAGAGCGCTTCACCTGTTTACAATCTCTTAGGAAAGATGAGACCTGTACGTATCAAGAATCATTAACACCGCCGGGAATATTCAACTCAATTCTACAAATACTTCCGAAGCAGCTAGAAAAAAAATGAAAGTATTAAGCAAAATATAGGTATTGCCCTCAAGGGAGGCAGTAAGAAGAAATGAATCAATAAATTAGGAAATTTAAGTGTCTAGAAAGGAGAAATACCCTTTATCGGATTCGGATTATCTGTGTTCAAAGTACCCGTAGGTAGCTGGTTCACCCGTGTGGCTGGGAAAAGTCACACGATAAAATTCAATTTAGCTCAACTTCATCACTTTTTAGATTAAACTGAGGACCAAAGAGCTTGTACTGAGTACCACAGTTGCAGAATCAAGAATCAAATTAAGATTTTCTGAAGTTAAAGCCAAGACTTTCTGCAATGCTACCAAAGCCTTTTTACGTGACTCTCGGGAGCTTCTGCTGAAGATCTGGAACTTTTCCTGCATTAAATCCTAGGATCTTTCCCAGGGGTTCCCAAACTACAGACCCAGGGCCAAATGCTGCGGCTGAGGACATTTATGCCCCCGCTGGGTTATGGCAAATGGGCTGAGGGGCGGAGACAGAGTGTGAGGTTTTGTTTTTACTATAGTCCGGCCCTCCCACAGTCTGAGGGACTGTGAACTGGCCCCCATTTAAAAAGTTTGAGGAGCACTGCAGGATCAGAGTGCTCCAAGCTTTTATCTCATCTCAAAATCGCCATAGGTCCTGGCTGCTGATAAGACACCCAGATTGCAATATTGGCTAAAGACACCTTGGTAAATTTGTTTAACCACAGGTTGTGTGGGAACACCGAGATGGGCTCCATTTAGAACTCCCGCAGTAATGGAAGAGGAAGAAGACCTGAAGACTCTCGTTATGTCTATTCACGTGGGATATCTAAATGCAGCTTTCAGGGCCCTCGATAGATAACTCCCCTAAGGGAAATATTGATTTTTGTCCAAAGAAGAGCCGGAGGAGAAGGCTGACCACTCTGTTTTCTTAAAGAGGGGTATTAGACTAAAATTATATTTCTCTGCTCCTTTTCTAAATTGTGTAAGGGAGTAAATTTTTTTTAGTTTCAAAAGCTACAAAGCCAAACATTTCCCTGGATTCTGGCTTTTCAAGATGGAATAATCCCAAATTATACTTGCCAGCTCTATTCCTTCCACCAAATGCTAATTATACAGAAGACCCACACAAATGTGAATATTGAGTAAACTCATTTATCCAAGCAGGCAGGACAGAGAAATCAAAGATGTTTGCAGATGAGAATATATCAGAAAATACACAGAATGAATGAGCTCTTCCATTGAGAATGAGATGTACTAAAATAGAGGATTCCATCATTTCACCCAAGGAGAGAATGACTCTAAGTCTGCAGGGAGGCAGAGCTGGAAATGCAAACTAAGTTGAGGAGTTTGCTTCCTCCTACATATCTGTTTTCCTGTAGAAGACCTGGAATAGATTCTGTAGAAGGCCAGGAGGTAAGAATCCATTCCAGGTCTTGAATTTTTCCAAAAAATTTCTCTTTTCAAGGAGCTTTCCGGGAAGACACTCTAGAACCTTGTATATTATTTTCTTCTAGAAGTAGGAAGAATATTTCTTATGTAGTTCTCCCAGTGAAATTATCACTCACTCCAGCAATCCAGAATCACACCTAAACCAAAACAAGAAAAACGTTTTGGGCGTGAAACTTGATTTCAGTTAAAATAACACACATGTCTGGGCTCCTTGGCTTTCCTTCTGGAAATCCTCCTTCCCGGTAACTATAGGGTCACACATTAACCTGTTGTTTGGCTGTGGTAACCTCCTTTTTGTTTAGTTGTCTCTACAGAAGTTAACTAAAAGGTGGATTACTAATGCCACTTGCTCCTTTTAATGATGTGAACTAAAGGTGTCTAGGAGGTGAAGATGAAGAACATTGCTAGAATGGAACATAGTAAAAAGGCAAAGAGAAAAGGAGTGTCATGTGCAAGGAACAGCAAGAGAGTAAAGTATACAAATACTAGAAAGGTATGAAAGGGCCAGGTTGTTTAAAATCCAAAGGATGTATATTTGATCATTAAGAATGTAATAGGGAGCCACTGGAATTTATTGAATACGGAGGTGACATGGGCAGACCTATGCTTTAGGAACATCACTTTGGCAGCTGGGAGAAGAGGATAGACTGGAATAAGGGCAGGGTTTGCAAGTAACTTTAACAATTAGCTCTTGGGGGGGGGGGGGAAGAGAATAAATGATATACTTTTAAGTTTAATTCGCATAGTTAGTAATCCTCTTCATTTTCTTAAGTCTAGATGATCAACAAAACAGTGAATCAAGCTCTGATTTGTACCTTTTGCTGATTTCCCAGATGTAAATACTCATACTGAAGATTTAATAATCAGCTCTCCAGAGCCAGTAAAAGCTGGATCCAGCACACTGGATGAAAGACTTGAGGCAAGTAAAATTAGCCAGAAGGCTTAATTCTGATGGGGGAGATTATATTTTTATATGTATTTACTATAATCATCATTGATATAAAGTACCTAAATACAAAATAGTTTAGGAAGGAAATTACTGGTTGAGGGAGATCCAGAAAGATGCAGAAGATAATGTTTGAGCTGAGTACTAATAGCAAGTACTTTCAATAACACAGGGTTGCAGTTCTAAAGACCTGGACAGTGGAAAAGAATATATGGAAGCATATTACAAAGGGAAAAAAACACCCACACAATTTGAAGATTATTTGGATATGGGAGAAGAGAAAAAATAAAAATGATCTCAAGTGTGACACTTGAATGATTAGGAAAATGAAGATACCATTAGGGTATCCTAATGGTATTCTAATCTCCCTGTCCCTCCTCCTTTCCCCGTCCTTCCACCTCTCCCCCTCTCTCTTCCCTCTTTTCCTCCTCCCCTCTCTCTCTTATGCAGGCAGTTGAGATTAATGACTTGTCCAGATCATACAGATGGTAAATTTCTGAGATGAAATTTAAACTCAGATTCTCCTAACTCAGAGCCACTACTCTATCACCAGTCCCACCTAGTTGCCCTAGAATGTTTTCTTCATTCTCTATAGAATGAGAATTTGTTCAAAATCTTTCTTCAAAGGTTATGTTGATCAATATTTAAAAAGTATCTTTCCAGAAAAAAAAATGTATAAGACAACTTTAAAATTTTAATGGTTCTTCTTATGGGAACTTGGGTATTGTTACTATACCTTTAAAGAAAGGGGGAGAAAAGGGGAGGAAGAGGGACAGGGACAGGGACAGAGACAGGGACAGGGAGAGGGAAAGGGAAAGAGGAGAAAATGAGAATATGAGAATCTTCGTGATTGAGATTGACAATTAATTGTTGTCTTTGGACAATGAGTTAAGAGAAGTTCAGATGAGCTTCTTTCCAGAGGAGGTTTGAAAAGTTAGCTGTCGCAGGATGATTTCAGAAAGATCTGGAGAGACTCACATGAACTGATGCTGAGTGAAATGAGCAGGACCAGGAGATCATTATATACTTCAACAATACTATATGATGATCAATTCTGATGGACGTGGCCCTCTTCAACAAATCATTTCCAATAGAGCAATAATGAATTGAACCAGCTATACCCAGGGAAAAAACTGGGAGATGACTATGAACCACTACATAGAATTCCCAATCCCTCTATTTTTGTCCACCTGCATTTTTTATTTCCTTCACAGGCTAATTGTACACTATTTCAAAGTCCGATTATTTTTGTACAGCAAAATAACTGTTTGGACATGTATACGTATATTATATTTAATTTATACTTTAACATATTTAAAATGTATTGGTCAACCTGCCATCTGGGGGAAAGGGTAAGGGGAAGGAAGGGAAAAGTTGGAACAAAAGGTTTTGCAATTGTCAATGTTGAAAAATTACCTATGCATATATCTTGTAAATAAAAAGCTATAATTTAAAAAAAAGAAAAGTTAACTGTCATGATAAAGGAGACTGAAATAAGTAATTGTCACTTCAGATAGTCTAGGAGTGACTTGTAGAGCTAAGTCATTTTTTGAAGGAGCCTGAAGCATAAATATGCTGGAGCCAGCTCTTATCAGCTCCTAAAAGATGATTCTTAAATTTTCAGTATGAACATTTATACTTCACAAATGGACAAATGCTACATATAAGCCTTGATTTATTGTTCTGTTGATTGTCTAGACTTAAAAGGGATATTAATGTTAAAATGTTAATGATGCAAATTAAAGTAAGACTAGGATTTGCCTTCACTAGAATCCTGAATTGTAAGTTAACCTTTATCATCTCAGCCTTTAGACTATGAGCTCTTTGAGAGTCAAGGTCTTTTACATTTCTTTTAGCATTATACTTAAGTATAGTGCCCAACAGTAATAGGTGCTTAATAAAAGTTTATTGACTGTTTACTTCAGACTCCTAGTGACTGCTAATACGGGGTTTAGCTTCTCAGCCCCCTAGTTTGTATATCTGTAATGTTTAGAATATACCAACTAAATCTTTGAAAATAATTCTATTGATTTAAAAAAAGCATTTCCAAATTACCAAATTTTAAAAAATAGTTTAGTCAAGCATTTATTAATGTTTAAACACTTCTTGAAATCCACAGATGAAAGGGCCTATTGAGCTGCTAAGGAAATGGTAGTTTTACTAACCAGATGGCTGAAAAGAATACAATAGCTCTAATAAATACAAAATACTTTTAATAAGAAACTCTTTGTGAGGTCTCTGTGCTGCTTTCACCTCTTTCATGTAGCAATGCCAACCTGGTGTTTGGTTTTGTTTAAAATTTTTTTTTTGTTTATTTTATTTTATTTTATTTTGTGGCAAGAACTAACCAATTACCAAATCAGAATAACTGAAACTTTTATTTTTTGTATTCATTTGGATTTCCCATTCTGCATTCCAAGTATATAAGATAAAAGAGCTTACTAAACTGGTTTTCAAAACTCAGTATTCCTTAATGTTGGCTTTAAAAACAAGTCTGGTGAGCTATTTCATTGTTCATGTAAAATATAATAATGTTTTCAGCCAATCAATCTGTAGTGATCACATTCCAGTAGAAGAGAGACAGCCAAAATGTGTTGCTCATTTAGCCTTTGCTTTTAGGAAGGAGGAAGAGCCCTAACTAGAACTAAGGTTAGGAAATGTAAGGAAACAGACTAAAGCAAATTCTTCTTACTCTAAATCATTAAACAGATCTTCAATAAGATATTATTCCCACCTTCAAGAAAAAGTATTCAACTGTAGGTTATCTCCCTGGTGGTCAGGAAGATATTTAGTAGATACCTTCTGTGTTAGTCTGACTATACCCAAAAGGATAATTCATGGAACTATTTGCTAAGTTAGGAGGCAGAGAAGTGGAATGTTATTAGTCAGTCAGTTGACTAGCTTTTATTATGTGCTTACTATATGCCAAGTACTGTGCCAAGCACTGATAATACAAACATAAACACAAAGAAAGATACTATCTTTCTTCAAGGAGCTTACATTTTCTTTTCCTTTTTTTTTTTTTTTTTTTTTTTTTGCTGAAGCAATTGTGGTTAAGTGATTTGCCCAGGGTCAAACAAGGAGCTTACATTTTCAAAAAATACATACTTTATTGTAAATAAACAATTTTTAAACATTTTTTCAATTGTGTTTTGTTTTTAAATTTTGAGTTACAGATCCTATCCTTTCCTCTCTTCCTTCCCTCCCCTTTCTGAGACCATAAGCAATCTGAAATAGCTTATATATTCATGTAAAATATTTCCATTTTGATCATTTTGTACAAGAAAACTAAAAAGAAGGAAAGAAAGAAAAAGACCTAATATGCCATTCCTGGCATAGCAACAACCCTCTGCCCACAAAAATAATATTCTCGTTCAGTGTTACCTTTTTTTGTCTTTCTCACTTATTTCCCTAACAAAACTTTATACCTCTCTGTTGGGATTTCTCTGTTAGAAACTTTATATCTCTCTGTCGGGACCTTGACACCAAGGAATTCAATCTCTTTCTATTCATGCATAACAAAGCCTGACTTCCCAATGTCAATAAACATAGGTGCCTGTAAGATATATGGGTAACATAGGAGAGCATTCTAGGCATAGAATTCTGAGCACATAAGTGGACCATTCTGTAGACCTTTCCCACTTCTAGCATGGTTCTGTGTAGACCTGCCCTTTCCATGGTTCAGTTGCATAATGTGAATTTATATAAAGCAAGAACTGTCTATATCTCATTTATGGCACAGGTAGGAGGCTTGTATCACTGATTTATGTGAATATGTGTAGTGCAGCAAAGCATAAGAAGACTACAATAAAAAGGGAGGAAGAATCTAAGCAATTTAGGACTTTAAATGTCAAAAGGAGAAAATTTTGTATTTGATTGGGGAGGTGATAGAGAACTTTAAGGAGTGGAGGAGTCACATAGTCTGAAATACACTTGAGGAATATCATTTCAGTAACAATAGAAGATGGAGTAGAATGGGGAGAGATTTGAGTCAGACAGATTCACTCCCTGCTAAGAATTTTGCTAGTCCTGGGGATACAAGTACAAAAATAAAAAAAAGAGAGAGAAATCCTGCCCTCAAGGAGCTTATATTTTAGTGAGAGGATACAACATATTCATAGATATGTGAATACATGATAGATACAAAATAAGTCCAATTTAGTTGGAAGTGAGGTGGAGACACTCTCAACTGGGAGATCAGGAAAGGCCTCTTAGACTTAAAGGATCCTAGGATTTCAAGAAACTAAACCGAGGAAGGAGAGCATTTTAACATGAAGGACAATCTCTACAAGAGTACAGAGAGTGAGCTCAATATCGAGTTTTAATTTGTGAGAAAAAAAAATTATTTTAGGCCAAGAAGTGAGGACATTTGTAAAAGAAATAGGATCTCAGGGGCAAAAACAGGAAGAAAAAAGAAGGGGAAAAGAAAGGAGGGGAAAGGAGGAAAGAGAACCAACGAGGACCATGAGAAATCTTTTTTTTTTTTTTTTTTTTGGAGGCAATTAGGGTTAACTTGCCCAGGGTCACACAGCTAGTGTTGTATCCAAAGTCACATTTGAACTCAGGTAGGGGGCAGCTAGGTGTCGCAGTGGATAGAGTACCAGCCTTGAATTCAGGAGGACCCAAGTTCAAATCTGACACTTAACATTTCCTAGCTGTGTGACCCTGGGCAAGTCATTTAACCCCAGCCTCAGAAAAAAAAGAAAAAGATATATACATTTGAACTCAGTCTTCCTGAGTTCAGGGATGGTATTCTATCTGCTGCACCACCTAGCTGCCCCCACTAGATATCTTTACAAGGTCTCACACACACAGCTGTGTGACCCTGGGCAAGTCCCTTAACCCCAACCTCAAAAAAAAAAAAATGATAATCTTGAGGAAAAGGAATGCCAGAAGGAGGCGGAGAGAATCTGATCATCCCAGGACCTCTGGAGAAGCTTTGGAGAGTTTGGCCAAGTTTCATCTCCACTTTCCAGATACTTCATTTGCCCAATAAAGCCTGGATGACCATTAGCCAGGAAGCACAAGGAATTTGTAGTGATGTTTGAAAAACAAGCAAACCAAAAAACCCCCAAATATTCCCTGGGAACCTGTAAACAAATGGAATAAGAAAAGAAAACAATTTCTCTTAGAGTAAAAAAAAAAACAAAAAAACCCAAACACCTATTACAATCCCATAAAGATTTTTCCTATTAAAGCCTAAAACCACATTAAGACTTTTGTGACACTCTATGTATCACATTATTATAATTCACATTTAAGTAATTAAACATAAAATGTAATTTCACACATTATAACTTTTCATAAAGTATACCTTCTTATAATGCAATGTAATTTTAAAAAATTATTCACAAAATACAATTACTTTTTTTTTTTTTTTACCAAATGTTACATTTTAAAATTCTTATAATTTTGATAGGAGATAGTTTATTTGAAAACTAAAACAATGTAGCTTGAAAAAAAATTTTAAATAGACCCTTGATAAAATATATGTATGCCACTTAAATTTTTGTAATTAAAGAATAATTAAATATTTTGAAATTTATACCTTATCATAATATAATTGTACTCAAAATGTCTAAATGATGAGGTTAGTGGCAGTCAGAGAGTTGTGGAAATCCCCTTTTGGTCAGAGGTGCAGGTTCTTCATGAAAGAATTCATGAATCCTGAAATATTAATGGCAAAAATGGAAATTTATTGTTGGATAGGAAGCCAGTTTTGCTAAGAGACTTACTTCTTTAATAGCAAAGTCCTATTAGGGAAATGGAAGTTGGCATTGAGAAGAGAATATCTTCTCAGCAGGCAGGGTCCTAACAGCTATACCAAGGCACAAGGCATAGTCCTACTTTGGACATTCTGCAAAGAAAGAGTTCAAAAATTGCCCTTAAAAAAGGAATCTTGAGGCTTAAGTTTCAGGTTGAAAAAAAAAGCCAAAGTTCCCAGGCCTAGATGCTTATCAATATCTGGGCCAGTCTCCAATTGGAGTTTCCTGAGAGGGTTTTACATCCCCAAAAGATCAATGGGAAGCTTTTTGACCAAGATTTCTAATTGAATAATGATATTTGTCTGGAGAGATATGCTTTCCCAGGAGGGCCTGAGACTCCAAGATCAAAAGGGAACACAGTTTCAGTGATTACAGAGTTCACTCGAATCATAGGGAGTAAAGATTTTAAGGAACAGAGGAGAAAGTGGGTGAATAAGTGATGCCATACAGTATAGACAATTTTTTTTCACCAGAAATTTGACAGTGAAAAGGAGCAAAAGGATATAATGGTATCTTCATGAGAGAGAAGAATCAAGGGAAAGCACTTTAGAATTGGGAAAATCTGAGCACATTTATAGACAAATGGGAAGAATGCAGTAGAAAGGTACAGAGTAAAGATGGATAAGATTTAAGGGATAATTACTGAAGCAAAGTCAGAGCAAAGGCAGAATTGATGGGATTAAGAACACAGGAAGATAAATGAGTGAGAACATTCAGAACTAAAATTAGGATGGGTACAGGGCTTTGTTCCAAAATACTGAATTTAGAGGGTGCTGAATTTGAAGCAGTTATAGAGATAAAACTAAGTGGTTGATTTACAAGAATAATTATATTTAAAATACAAAGTTAAGATGTGGCAAACTGGAGCAAATTCCTCCCCTTCTCTCTTACCAACTAACAGTTGGTAATTTCTGCAGTTGAAGTTTGTGAGAATTGCCCCAAGTACAATGATTTCTAATTGTGACTCTAGAAATCATCTTCTGAAGAAGGAAGAAAAGAGTAGAGAATGAGGGTAGATACCAATAAGTTATGAAAAGTAGAGACCCAGAATTGAAGGACAAAACAATCTCAACAAAAAGTAAAGGAGGTTAGATCACCGGTTAGTGGGGTTGGGGTGGGGAATAAAATAGGAATTGATAATAAAGTGAGGTTCTAGTTAAGCTTTAGTATTCGTAATAGGGATCTGATGCATGTACAAAATGCCTCTATTGGTGTCTGTTGATGTGGAAATGCTGAGAAGCCAGCTTCCTACTTCTGGAATAATTATGATGATGTAAAAAGAAAGTTCCTTTGACAGAAATTATGTAACTAGGGCTGATACTTCGTCACCTAGTACCACACCATCCATATGTGAAATCATTGGTTACAGCAAATGGGGTTTTGACCACCATGGATAAGTTCACTTACTTTGGCAATATACTCTTCAAGGATGCAAACATTGATAATAAGGTTGACACACATATATATTGTCAGAGCTAGCTTAGTGTTTGATAGGGTCTGAAGAAAAGTATGGGAGAAGAGTGGTGTTAGACTGACTACTAAACTAAAGGTCTGCAGAGTAATTTTGTTGATCTCATTGTTGTATGTCTTTGAAATCTAGAGAGTATACCAGTGCCATTCCAGGAAACGGAATCACCTCCATTTGAATTGTCTTAGGAAGATTTTGAAGATCATCTGGCAGAATGAGAAATCAGACACAAAGATCCTTTCTCTATCTAAACTGCCAATCATTCAAATTCTGCTGTAGAGTACAACTCCATTTGGTTGGGCACATTGTTTGAGTGCCAAATGTATACTTGTCTAAAAGACTATTTTATGGAGAATCCATACAGGGCAAGTACTCACAAGGTGGTCAAAAAAAGTGTTACAAGGACATTCTCAAGGTCTTAAGAATTTTAGAAGTGATTGTATGACATGAGAGGCACTGGCACAGGGCCACCCAGAATGGTGAGCAAAACAGAACTGAATTAGCTCAGAAGAAATGAGAGATGTGCAAAGTTAGAGAAACCATCTCAAATTTTTATGGGGACTATTTGTGTCCAACCTGTGGCAGAGCATTCTGAGCTCATATTGATCTGATCAGCCACAGTCAGACACTGTAACTGAACTTTAACATAATGATGTCACTTTGGTCCTTTTCAAAAATGAAGGATGATTAAGTGCTGGTCAATTAGCTTGCTGAAGAGAATATTTTTGATTATCTGCTGAGGCATTAAAAAAGGCCTGTTGGTTTTAGTTACTTTTTCTTAGCCTCAGTACTAAAAGAGGTCCTCAGTGACTCCTGTACTCCAGTGATCAGTGAAAGAACAGAGCCTAAGAGCTTGTGAATTCTGAAAGTTCAGAGGGTACCTTGGCATTCCAGCATTCCAGAGATCATACTTGTAGGTAATATATACAAAGGGATGGTGTCTCCCTTGACATCCTGAGATTCCATAGGTTGGCAGTCGGTATAACATCCCTACTTCTAAGAGCCAAGATGTTTGAGACTCCAGAATAGCAGTAGCTGAGTCAAAGACATCTCTAGGACTGATGCTGCCCTTGGATGTGAACTTAATTAGATACTAGAGACTGAGCTTTTGTTGTTCAGTCATGCTCAGTTCTTTGTGACCCCATTTGAGATTTTCTTGGCAGAGATACTGAAGTAGTTTGCCATTTCCTTCCACATTTCACTTTACAGATGAGAAAATTGAGGCAAACAGGGTTAAATAATTTGTTCAAGCTAATAAATGAGGCCAGATTTGAACTCGTTTTTCCTGATTCCAGGTTCAACGCTTTATCCATTACACTACCTTTCTCCTTACAATAAGTTAAGTTGAGCCTACTCTCCCAAGAGAATGAAAGATTATAGAGGAAGTATGTCCCTAAAGTATTGAGGAAAATATCTGTGCTTTGTTCTTGTCATATCTATGAAGTAAATATCTTTTTTAAAAGCTACATAATATCAGATGATTAGATGAAACTGGAATGCTGGTCATTGATCCTTAACAATGAGGGGAATATAGAATCTCTTGCTGATAGTAATAGAAATGCTAGAATCCCCAAATCTTCCATGTTCCCTAGAATGCTACAAGTAAAATTTAGTCTCCTAGCTCTGGGAGAACAAGCCAGATCATATTTATTATACATCACAAATTTATGGTGGATTTTACCAACTGCCAATATGATTTTATACATTTTCTCCATGAAGCCTTCCCAACTATTCTAGCCAAAGTCAATCAATCAGTTAACAAACATTTATTAAATACTTACTATGTGCCAGGCACTATGCTAAGCTATGTTAATATTTTTCCTTTCTGATCTCCCAAGGAATTTTAGTCTGAACCAAAGATTTTGGCCCTTAGCTATGTTGAGTGCTCAATATTGTTCTTTAATAACTAAGTTAATTTTCCCCAAAAGAATCAATTTCTTAGAAACAGGGCCTGAATCCTAGTTCTCTTATATCTTGTGAGACCTTAACTAAATCACAACCTCTCTGGGTCTCATTTTCCTCTTCTGGGCCCATGAGATAAAGGAAATAAGACAAAAGATCTCTAAAATCCTATCAAATTTTCATCAAGGGATTCCATTATATTGTGCCTATGTTCTTCACAAAGTACAACATGGTCTAGATACATGATTTAATAAGTGCCCACACAGCTAGAGAACAATATAGGCTCAGTTTAATTTAAAGAGAAATTATAGCCTCCAAACCAATCATTTTATAGATAGTTAGATGACTTAGTGGATAAAGAAGACCTAAATTCAAATCCAGCTTTACACATTTGCTAGCTGGGTGTTCCTGGGTAAATCCCTTAATCTCTGCCTTAATCCACTGAGGAAAGAAAACAAATCACTCCTGTATCTTTGCCAAAAAAATAGCATTGACATGATATTGTCTGTGGAGTCATGAAGAGTTGGACAACTTTATAATTCTGATACTCATGATTATTGTTTCTGTGCTTCAACTTCTATGTTATGAAGATTGATGGATCCTTGCCTGATTACTGAGTATTTAGAAGCTAGAGGAATGATTTCTTTTGTGGAATTTGAACACTTCACATAATTGCTCCTCTAGACTTTAAATATTTAATAGTAGAGACTTCATTAATATGATCTTAAGGTCAAAGAAGCAGAAACAATATGACATAATGAATGGAAAACCCACAGGAAGACATGAGTTCAAATCCTCCCTCAGATACTTAGGCTATGTGACTTTAGGAAAATTAACCCTTTTGAGCCTCAGTTTGAATTAGATTATCTCTAATGTTCTTTATAAAGTCTAAGGTTTTATGATAGAAAATGAGATAAAAGCTGATTTTCTGAGGCATGGTGGCTCTGTTCAGAGCTATTATGGTGTGCTAGATCAGTGTTCACATCCGAAAGACTAACAGGTCCCTCCTCTGACACATATTAACTTTGTGACTTTAGACAAGTAGTTTAATTTCTTAGTGGTTTGGGTAGCCATAAACTTTTAGTTTTTGTATATGCATACCAAACATTTAAGAACCAGCTCTCTTGATCTGGTTTTTAGCATCCCTCCTCCCCAACAAAATATTCCCAACCCAGCTTCCTAAGTATTTAGAAAACAAAGATAAAAATATAATAGTTTCTGTTGCTTCCATACTCCTACTCTTATCCCCTCACCCCTAAATCTTTATATTTTTGTTGGAGTATAATGTGAACAGATAAGGAAACACAAAGTATATTCAGAGTAATTTCAAGAGTTCTGACAACTGAAGGGTTCAGAAGAGGCAACCTGTAGGAGTTCTTTTTGAAGGAAGCTGGGATTCTGTAAAGCAGAAGGAAGAAGGAAATGCATTCCTAATATGGGGGTCTACCTGTGGAAACTCAAAAGGCAGAGTTATGATGCCAATTATAAGCAAACTAGCTGTCTAGTTTGTATGTATGTATGTATGTTTGTATGTATGTATTATATGTATTATATATATGTATGTTTATATGTAGACTATATTGGACAGTAGTTGAAGGGAAGCAATATGAAGTAAGTCAGGAAATGTTTTAAATAGGAGGAAGACCATATAGGGCTTTTAATACCAAGCTTGCTATTGTCTACTTTATCCTAAAGGCAATCAGGAGATTTTTAAGTAGAGAAATATCATGACTCCATGCTTAAGGAATAACAGCTGTGTGGGGGATGCATCCATTTGACAGCTGTAACAATGGAGACGGAAATCACCAATTGCAGGATCAAATGAAATAAAGAACCAAACTTTATTCAAGTATTAAACATTATTAAATGCCTACTAACAGAGACACTTTCTCTGCTAGGCCTTGGTGACAATGCAAAGATAAAGCTTGTATTTATATAGCCTTTTATAAATATATGAAGCATTTTCCTAAGTTTATTCCTATATTGCAAGCAATGCATATATTATCATCCCTGTTTTATATGTAGGAGATCTGAGGCTTAGCAAGTTTAAATAACTTAATTCACAGCTAATAAATGTGTAGACGAGGACTTGAACTCAGGTAGAAGTAAGGGATCAGTTCACTTGAGGTATTTGGTACAGCCCTAGCAAAAACATAGAGAGGGGAAATCGGTGTCACATGGTAGGAGTACAATCATACTACCTATATGAAGTCTAGGACTCATTCTGTCACACTAGCTTATATCTCAAATAAAACAATTCCTGCCCTTAAGGAGTCTACAAACTAGCAAGTGTGTTTGTAGTATACACTTTCATGTGTACAAATTGATATAATCTAAAATAGAATATGCTAAGTAAATAAGAAAGAATCCTTTTTGGCAGGGTTTTTCAGGGAAGACTTCATGAAGAGGAAGAATCTGAATCTTTAAGGATGGGCAGGATTTTAATAGGTGAACACATGGGAAAACATTCCAGTTTGTAGGAAATGAGATGAGAAAATTACAATAACATTTAATATTGTTTTACAAGAACCTTGCTTCATAAAAACTCTTATGAAATAATTCTTTAAGTTTCTCATATGTGACATTGCTTCTCCCAGTTCTATCTTTTTGTACTGACTCCTAACTTTCATCTTTGGAGAAAAAAAGAATTCTTTTCCTTCAAAACTCAACTTAAGCATCATATTCTCTATAAAGACTTTCTTGAAACATCCAAATGCTATTGCTTATTCTCCAAAAGTACCTTGTATTTAACTATTTGGTATTCATTCATTAACTTTATATTTATGCTTTAAAAATTATTATGTATCTTTTTCTGCTATTTTAGAATGTAAACTCCTTGTAAGGACTGTTTCATTTTTTTGTAGTTATATCTCCAGTGCCCAGACCACTATTTGTTACAATTTAGCAGCTTATTAAATATTTGTTGATTAATTGATCACTAGCATTTTGTTGATAAAGAAACAAAGATTCAGAGAGCTCAGTTAATAACTGATTTTCCCATTATAACATACACAGCTATAAAATCCTTTACCACCTCAGATTAATTGGGGAATATTTTGAGTTATCAGTGTTTCTGCCAACATATCCCAATCTAAAGCAGTTAGGGAGCATAATGGATAGAATCCTGGATCTGGAGTCTGGAAGACATGATTTTGGGCAAGTCACTTAACTTCTGTTTACCTCAGCTTCCTCCACTGTAAAATGAAGATAATCTATCTTGAACAATTGCTTTTTTCAAAATAGTATTTTATTTTTCCCAGGTATATGTAAAGATAATTTTGAGCAAAATTCTGAGTTTCAAATTTCTTCTATCCCCTCTTCCTAAAATGATAAGCAATTTGACATAGGTTGTATATAAAAAAATATAGAAATTTACATTTCTATATCAGTCACAGTTGTCAAAAAAGAAACAGACTAAAAGAGAAAAAATACAAGAAAAAGAAAAGCAAGTAAAAATAGTATGCTTCAATTTGAATTTAGAGTACATCAGCTCTTTACCTGGATGTGGATAGCATTTTCCATCATCAGTCCCTCTGATATTGTCTTAGATCATTATATCACTGAGAAGAACTAAATCATTCATAATTGATCATCTCATAATGTTGTTGTTACTGTGTAGGTTTTTTTTTTTTTTCTCCTAATTCTCATTTCACTTTGCATCAGTTTATACAAATATTGTCAGGTTTTTCTGAAATTTGCCTGCTCTTCATTTCTTATTACACATTAGTATTCCGTTGCTTTCATATACTACAATTCATTCGGCCATTCCCCAATTGAGGGGCAACCTCTAAATTTCCAACTTTTTTTGTCACCACACCACAAAAAGAGCTATTATAAATATTTTTATACATATAGGTCCTTTTCTCTTTTTTATGAGCTCTTTGGGATGAACACCTAGTAGTGACAGGTCAAAGACTTTGCATAGTTTGGTTGTCCTTTGGGCATAGTTCCAAATTGTTCTCCAGAACAGTGAACTAGTTCATAACTCCACCTTTAATTTTAATTTTAAGCATTAATGTCCTGCTTTTCTCACATCCTTTCCAACATTTATCATTTTCCTTTTTTGTCATGTTACCCAATATGATAGGTGTGAGGTAGTACCTCATAGTTGTTTTAATTTGCATTTCTCTATTCAAAAGTGAACCAGAGCACTTCTTTATTAAACTATAGGTAGCTTTGCTTTCCTTATCTGAAACCATTTGTTTGTGTTCTTTGATCATTTATCAATTATGGAATTGTTTGTATTATACATTTGATTCAATTCTTTATGTATTTGAGAAATGAGGCTATAAAGATTGTTTCCTGGCTTTCTGCTTGCCTTCTAATTTTGATTACATTTGTTTGTACAACCCCCTTTTAACTTATAATTAAAATTATCTATTTAATATTCTATAATGTTTTCTCTCTCTTATTTGGTCATAAATTCTTCCCCTTTTTATAAATCTAACAAATAGATTATTCCTTGTTATGAGGATCAAATGTGATATTTGCAAAACACTTCGAATATAACTTGGCACATAGTAGACACTATATAAATGCTTATTCCTTTCCCTCTCTGCCCTGTTCCCTCCTCCCTTCCCCACATTTGGTACATCCTTTATCAATAGACCATTTCTCCACACAAGTATACTTTTTTGAGATTTCTTTGACTTCTCTACCACTCCCCACCCTTTCCTCCCCTCCCCCTCTCAATCCTCCTCATTGGGAAATCTCATCATTATACAAGATCCAATTGTCTTTCAATATCCTTTGTCCCTCTGATTGGAAGGCAAAAAGCTCTGATCTCTTCCACCTTATTTCCCACCCAGCTACACTCATTTTGAAGCTTTTTTACTTCATAGAATGCCTATGAATCTCAGTGAGAAGTTCCTATAAGTTCCTCAAAGACTTAATGTAATGATTATAATACAATCTGAAAATAGGAATAGCTAAAGAACTTCTCAACAGGGAACCCTTCGTTTGATGTTGATACTTTGTAGACTATGAATAAAGTTTCCTTTGTCTCAGTTATAATTGATAAAAAGCCCCAATAGGATATAAGCTTGCTGAGCATATTTAATTTTTATTTTATTATTCCTGGTGACTTGTGAAGGTGCTTAATAAATATATCTGTTGAATGATTGAACAACATAATCTAATATAATCATATGTTTGTGGGAGGGACCTTATTTAAAAAGAACTATTGTTTATGGCTACATTTTGCTCGAGAAAGTGATTGTTTTATGCTTTAGTATACTTACATTTTGCCTCTTTTTGTATTCCCAGCACTTAGTACAATGCCTATGGTAGGTGCTTAATAAATGTTTATTGATTGATTGACTGATAAATGAAGAATATCCACAGCAGCTTATATTCTTTATATGCAATCTTATATTCTTTATATCTCAGTTAATTTTATGATTGAGAGTATGTAGGGGGCAAGTAGGGGACAGCGAGGCGGTGGAGTGGATAGAGCACCAGCCCTGAATTCAGGAGGACCTGAGTTCAAATCTGATCTCAGACACTTAACACTTCCTAGCTGTGTGACTCTGGGCAAGTCACTTAACCCCAGCCTCAGAAAAAGAAAAAAAAAAAAAAAAGAGAGAGAGAGAGTATGTAGTTGGCTATAGAAAATCATTTGTAGTGCCAATCTGTTCCTTTCTTAGTTTCATCATGCACACTGTTGGTGTACATTTAGACCATTTTGATAAAGATTTTCTAAAAATGTAGAATTGAGAAATGAAATAGTAGAGATAGTAGTTTGATTTCTTCTCTGACACTTTTTTGGGGAGAAAGAAATAGTACCACCTGAGATCTTTTCCATTCTTTTGAACTAGTCTACTCTTTGAAATGTCTTGAAAAATTCCCTGAAAATTACATTGCCTCTAACAGATTTCCTCCATGTACTTACTCAGGTTGTATCATAATTCTTACCAATTTCAGACTTGGTAAATTAAAGGATGAAGTCCAAATGTGGTCTAGTATTATATTTAGTATCATTGCGTACAATAATAACTTTCCATCTAAGTGCTAGCAGATCTGTGTTATTTTACATTGCTTTGTTGTTTTTCTTCCTATCCAATCTGTTGATGCATTTTAGAATTTCTGGCTCATTTGCTTACTACTAAATTATTCATAGGTTTGTTTTCCTTTCTACTCAGTTTAATACACAATCTTCCATCTTTCTTCTCCATAATATAAAAATCACCTTGCATCCTAACCAGGTGCTGTCCTTGGCTACCAAATCTGTCCCTCTCCCTACCTGGACAGTACCCAAAAGCATTACTTGCCTTGATTACCATCAGGAAACAGAGAACTCTATTTGACCATTTGATTCCCTCTACAGTATTAGCACACTCAAGTTCAGCAGTCAGCCAAAAGACTTTTCTTTACCACTCATTAAATAATAGGAAACTGTAATATTCTTCTCTAAAATGTAATCTCTTGTTAGGGTTTCCTTGGGGTCTCTGGAGGCAGCCTTAGTTTAAGTTCAGTAATTGCCCTAAATGCAGCCAGGAGTTAAAGTCCAAATCTGTTATTGTCTCCCTCAAAGTCTTATCTCCTTCACTTGGGGTTCGGCTAGTTTTTTCGGGAGGCCTTCCAGATCTTTGTTTCAGTGTTCTCCACAGGACAGCCTGCCACCACTTCTCTTTCTTCTTTAGTTCTCCTCGACTGCCTTCTGAATATCCCGGACTGAATCCTGGTTGAGGTTCCTAGCTTATATATGCTCTCTTAAAGATATAAATCTTGAAGAACTCTAGTAAGTACTAAGTACATTAGTGAACTAGAGAACTGTTAAATACCATGCTAAATTAGATAATTATTGTCTTTATCAATTCCACTGACTTAGCACGTAGTTTCAAGTTCTGGCCCATAATAGGATACAATTAGATGTTTAGGATTCAACCAAAGCAATTGCTGAACTTAATACACTTCAAGGTTGTCTCTCAGAACCTGAAGTCAACATTTAAATTGATTAAACTAATGCAAAGTTGGGCAAGCAAGGATGATAAAAACTGTATTGAAAATATACAAAAAGAAGTACCCAATTGTAACTTGGGATAGAACTCATTTGCATGAGAGAAAGAGAATAAATATAAAAGAGACACATTTTACCTATGTAGGATACTGTGTCAAGGAAACATCTAAATATCACATGGGATAGAATGTCTCACATTCTAGGGAGAGAAGGAAAGGAGTACAGAACTGATACATTTCACCATTGGAGTTAGTAGAATATGATGTCAAAAAGCTTTTACATGTATGAGGAACTAAGGAGAGGAAATATTCTTATGTGAGACACAGAGACAGCTAACGAATGAGTTGGGGGAAAGATCTCAGTCATGATCATGCATGAAGAAGAGTTAGAAGGTGCCAAAAGCAATTTTCCTTGCAGTTTTGACATCAACATCTTGGATGAGGTGATGAGACAAGGGCAAGTTTACTTAGATTTTATTCAAGCATTTAATAAGATCTCTCAATTTTTTCTCGTGGAGAAAATGGAGAAATATCAGACAATAATATATATTAGGTGTATTTGGAATGGGATTGGGTGGCCAAAGGCCATTATATACTTCAATAACACCTTGAAAGGGTGGTTTCTAACTGAATGCCCCAAAGATCTCTCCTTGACCCTTTGGTTTTTAACATTATTATCAATGACTTGAATAATTCATGGATAACATACTTAGCAAATTTGCAAATGACACACAACTAGAAGGATGACTAAGGTTGTATAAGAAGGCCAAAATTCAAAGCAATCCCAATAGACTAATACATTGGACTGAATCTCATAAGAAGAATTTTGATGGGCATTGGTATAAAATCTTACATTTGGATTTTAAAAATCACTTTTATAAGTACAGGATGGCAGAAGGGATGATTAGTTCATGAACTAACATGCTAGTTGATTTAAAAAACATCTGGGGATTTCAGTAGACCATAAGCTCAATATCAGTCAAAATAACAGTGAAAAAAAGAGATTGTATATTAAATGTTAAGAAGAGAAACATAATGTTTAGAAGAAGGAAAGTAAGAGTCCTACTATATATATATTTAACTTTATTTGGACCATATCAGGAGGGGTATGTTCTTTCTGGGGAATCACATTTTAAGAAGGACATTAATAAACCAGAATGGTTAAATAATCAAATGACAAAGAGCCTTGAGATCATGCCATTTGAGGGTCAATATAAGGAATGGAGGAGTATTTTATCTAGGAAGAAGAGATTTAAGGGAGAACTTAGTGTTTTCAAATATTTAAAGGTTTCCTCTTAAGGAAGGATTAAGTTTATTCTGCTTGGCCTGAGAGGGCAGCATTAGGAACAATAGGGTATTCTTTGAAGAGAAGCATGTCTAGGTTTTATATGTAAGGAATAAGTTCTATGCAATTAGAGTTATTAAAGTCAGCTATCTGGTTTTGGGAAGAAATACCTTCCTAGCACTCGGAACCTTCAAGAGCAGAATAGATGTTACATTGTAGAACATCTGATCAAATATAGGTTATTATTAGATAACCTCTGATGTCCTTTCTAAGCTCTTAGATTCTATGAATCTGTGGTCGGAGGACTTGGTCTCATATTCTATTTCTGAAACTCATACTTCAGATGTGACTTTGGCCAAGTCTCTTAAGTATGTAGATTTCCTATAAAATGGGATTATATGATACTTCAGGTCCTTTCTACCTCTCTATTTGTTTGTTATTATTTATTATTATTCATATTTAATGTATTATTAGTATAGTATAGTAATATTTATTAGTGTACTATTTATTAATATATTAACATTTAGTTAATAGTATAGTGTAATATATTAACATTTGTTAAGTTATTAATTATTTATTAAGTTATTGTCAGGGAGTACACTAAGCACTTTATAATATCCTTTGATTCTCAAGACAACTCTGAGAGGTAGGTGCCAAAATTATCCCATTTTTACAGTTAAAGAAACTGAGGCAGAGAAAAGTTAAGTGATTTGCCCAGAGTCACACAGCTACTAAATGTATGAGGGTAGTTTTTATCCTAGGGTTCCACACCTAGAGTCCAGGCCCAGCACTATATCTACTATACCACTTAGTTGCCTCTAATCTTGTTCCTCCTTTGTTCTTAAAGAAGACCAGGGTCATCACCAGATTTTGAATGATTCAATCACTCCTTTAGGATTTACTCATTTCCTCTTTTGGATGCTAAAGAAAGTCACGAGAATTAATCTCTGATGCACAAAGGCTAGAACCATGTGAATAGTTAGATGCAGAGTTTGTTGAGATGTGCCATAGATCATAGCATTTTAGAGAAGGGAGGGAGCTTAGCCATTATCTCTAATCCCTTCATTTCACAGAAGAGGAAACTGAGGGCCTTGAAAGAAAAAGATGTGTTTTTCTTAAGTTATAGCTAGTTAAATGATTGTTTTTCATGTTGTCTTGAAGCTCTAGCTTAACAGTACAGAGCTAGTGCTAGGAATTTTTCTGCCTGGATAAAACATCCCAAACCTTATCAAGGCAATGGCAACCTCATTTGAGGAGAAATGAGACCAGAACACAAAACTGTATTTGGGGAAATAGTCTATGATTGAAAAGAGTATAAGGGAGGGAGGAAACACCTTTTAAATTTTTATTGTAACTATTTATTCTGGCTAAGTAAATGCTAAACTCTGTTGATTCTATCCACAAAAGGACTCTTAAGTACCACCAGAGACTTTGGCATCCATCCCCACCCTAACCCTAGTTACTCTTTCTTTGTTTGCACGTAGCAGACATTTCACAAATAAGTGCTTTGTTGAATTAATTCAATCAGCAAGAATTTTTTAAATCACCTTCTACTGCAGTACACCATATTATCTGGGGAATACAAAGGCAGAAGTGAAACAATCATTGTCTTCAAGGAGTTTATAATCTATCAGGGAAGAAAATATACTTTATACAGGCATATACAAAATTCCTCATTCCTCCTTCCCCCAGTTTAGTTGTTGATAAAACTTCATGTTGATTTGGTACAATTTTTAGGAGAAATATAGCAATAATTTTATGATCCCCTAACTTTAGAGTGCTTTTGTTCTAACAATCTGTCAATGATTCTAAAGTCTTTTGGCTTTGAAATCAGTGATCTTGAGGTCCCCCAACTTTAGAGTGCTATTGTTTTAACAATCTGTCAATGATTCTAAAGTCTTCTGGCCTTAGAATAGTCCTACAAATATTGCTAATTGTCAGATACATAATCTGCTGATCCTGAGACCACTCCTCAGTTCTTCCTCTAGGACACAAAATTAGCATGTTAATGACATGAAAAACTGGATAAATTTGTTTCCTTGCTCCTGGTTCTTTGCTAAATTCTTTTGGAACTTAGCCTGCTTCAAATAAACTTGCCCCTTGACTTGGATATGGGTTCAAACCTACAAATTCTTTTGAGATCTGTGACCCCAACCTTTTGTGGTCCCTTCTGAACTTCAACAATGTGATTATCTCAACTAAGCTGAGGAAAGAAGAACTTAATCTACTTCCATTAAATAAATAATACAAGATGATCTTAAAGGGGAATACACTAACAGCTAAAAAGATCAGTTTGGGGGTGGGGTGCAATTAAAATAACTTCTTGATTTATTTAAGGTTTTGTTTTGTTTTTTTCCATTTGGATTTTAAAACCTATTAGGCTTGGTTCCATCCATTTGCTCCTCCCCACTCCCCACTTTAGCTAAGAATGTAATATTGGATCTAGCAATCTCAAAAGGAACTCTATGATAGTTTTTGATAGACTAGCAGCTTCAATTCACAGTTACTTACTCTGTGTCCTGCCTTTAAAACCACTCTGTCCTCCAGATGTTGGCCTTCTTGGCTCCAAGGAAATATGGGGCTCACAAATTAATTTGATAGTTTTAGTTAGTAGTTAAGAAAGAAATACACATTCCATCCCTTGACAGATACAAGTTAAGTGATTCTGAACTAATTACTTAAATTCTCAGTGACCTAGTCCACTCTCTAAAACTATGAATTGTAGAGTGACACTGATGGAGTTTTCTCACATGGGAAATCCTTATACCAATGAAATAATAGATTCAGTTCCTGTCTCTAACTCAATTTTTAAAAAAGAAGAGCTGTTGCTTTTCTGATCCAAGCAAAGCCAAGTCCACATCTTGCTTCCTCTTTTTCTAACCTGCTCAGACATGAGTCCCCATAGGTTTCTGCCTTTCCCATCCTGCCAAATGACTGATTTTTCCTGTCAGATTGTTTTGTGTCCTGGGGCCATTCTTTCAGTTCTGTTCAATTCTGTCTTAGTGGAGCCAATGGAAATATTAGGTGAGCTTGTCTTGCTCTGCCTGACAGCTTCAGAGCCTTGACTGTAGGCATAACTTAGTGATGAACCCTCATGGCAGCTCTCAGAACTCTTCCCCCAATGTTCTCAAACCATGAGAAAAGCGTGCCAGCTTGTGCTATGACTGAATTGTTCTAGACCCAGAGGGAAATACAAGACAGCATTTCTGACAGCTCAGAGATGCAGAACCAATACTATCAAATTGCTGTCATACCAGTTGGGAATCCTTCAATGTGTTGGCAATTAGCCAATCCCAGACAGCAACATTTCTTTTCATTTCAGTGATCTCAAAAGTACCACCTGTCACTCCAATGTGTTTGGAATGTTCCATGGTTATTTTTGTTTTGTGCAACACTCAAGGCCGAACAATCCTCCCATAGGCAATTTTCTAAATAAATGAGTGGAATAAACAGATGGCAGGGAGGAGGAAAATAGATAGATGGCTGAATAGATAGCAAGGATGATGGTAAGGAAATGTATTAGGCTTCATGCTATCTATATACTGTTACTGTAGATTACTGCCATTCAGTCTTGTTCTTGGCCACTGGAGGGCACCAAGGGTTAGCTCATGGACCACTGAAAGCCATTAAAATTCTATCCAGTACATAAGGAGCCCAGATACCAAGAATTTATTCACCTTGAGCATCCTTTCTCAAGATAGGTAATTGATCAGTTTATTCAGCAAACATTTGTGTATAAGGTCCACTGCTGGAGGATTTTAGAAGATGAATAAGTGAATGAAATTATGGATTATATATATATATATATATATAATTATGGATAAGTTACTTAACCTAACTGTCAATTTTTTTTTTCTTTTTTGAGGCTGGGGTTAAGTGACTTGCCCAGGGTCACACAGCTAGGAAGTGTTAAGTGTCTGAGTTCAGATTTGAACTCGGGTCCTCCTGAATTCAAGGCTGGTGCTCTATCCACTGCGCCACCTAGTTGCCCCTCATTTTTTTTTTTCATGAGCAAAAAGGGGATGATAGAACTTACCTTACAGAACAAATCATATCTCTTTTGTAATCTATATAATCATAGGAAAGGCAAATCATTTAAACTCCTGGAATCTTGGTTTTCCTATCTTCAAAATTTGTTGTCATTTTCAGTTGTGTTTGATTCTTTGTGATCCCATTTGGGATTTCCTTGGTGAATACTGAAGAGATTTGCCATTTCCTTCTTAAAATCATTTTATAGATAAGGAAACCGAGGCAAAGAGAGTTAAGTAACTTTCCCAGTGTCATATAGGTAGTAAGTGTCTGAGGACAGAATTGAACTCAGGAAAATGAGTCTTGCTGTCCAGGCCCAGCACTTTATTTTTTGTGCCATCCAACATAAGATTATTGTAAAGATCAAATGAAATATTTCAAAAGTAGTTCATCAATTTGAAAATAATATATAAGTATTGAATAATAAAATATTAACATGAGAAAGTAGTAGATCATCTCCAAGTTCTCTTCTGGTTTTAAAATTTACTAATTTGTTATCCTTGAGAAAAAGAAAACATTGACATGGGAATCGTAGTATCACTAAGCAAGGGACAAATATTTCATTAGCCATCAACATGAATGTTATTTGTGCATAATACATTCAATGCAATTATGTAATATGCAAAATATTATATTCTACACAATCACTACGTTGTGCCTCAGTTTCCTTGTATAAAGTTAGGATTTTGAATACCTATAAGATCCCTTCTGACTCTAAATCTATGATCCTTTGATCCTAATAAACAATAATGAATTATAATGCAGTTGTAGTAAAAAATCTTCCATAATGACATATTCACATATATAAATGTAGTCTCAAAGGGGTTGTGTTTGGAGTTATGAGGGATGAAGACCTAACTTATGAACATAGAAGCAAAGATATGTTAGAACTGGAAGGGAATTTTGAAATGATCTAGTCTAAAACTTTCTTTACATAGGAAGAAATAGAGATCCAGAAAAATTTTGTTCCAGGTCATCCAGTAAATTAATGACAGAACCTAAATTAGAACACTCAGATCTTTTGATTCCCAGTATAGGATTCCTTGATTTGGTTAAAATTTTCTAAAAAGAAAAAGAACAGATTACTCAAATGTCACAAATGTTGAATTGAAAACCTCCCATGATTGTATCTGAAGACTCTGTGAGATTTTTTTGTTTTGTATTATCTTGGTTGTCAGACACACAGGAAAAGTGATGAGCTCACACTAGAGCCTCTGCTCTCCTGATTGGGTTGTCTCTGCATTGCCCATTACAATTTCTTGGCCATGTTTCATTTCTCTTCCAGGCCATCTTCTCACCAGCTGCCTTACCCTTGTAAGGCATTCCATACCTTTCCAATCCTATATCCATAATAAAATCAAGAATATTTTTTCTCATTTCTCCTTTGTTTCCTCTCTTCATATCTATAATTTTCTTTTTTTTATATCTATAATTTTCCAAACCAAAATCCTCCCTTCCTGGTCACACTATTCTTTTATACGTATTTTTGTTCTGTTGTTTTTAGTCATGTCATATTTTTTGTGACTCATTTGAGGTTCTCTTGGCAAAGATGCTGGAATATTTGAACTTTTCTTCTCTACCTCATTTTGTAGTTGGGGAAACTGAAGCAAACACTATAAAATGACTTGCTCATGGTCACAGAATGCCTCAGACCAGATTTGAACTCAGGAAGATGAGTCTTCCTGACTCCAGACCCAGTATTCTATTTACTGCACCACCTATTTGCTCATATATATATATATACACACACACTACACACATATATGTATATATACACATATATGTATATGCATATATATATATACACATATGTGTATATGCATATATATATTCTCTTTCCCCATTAGACTAGACTTTTCTTGGGAGAAAAAACTGTCTTCACTTTTGTATTTGTATTCCCAACCCTTAGAACAATGCTTGACTCATAGTAAGTCCTTAAAAATTACATTTTCATCCATCCATGCATTCATGAAGGATACTCATTGTCTAGATTTATAACATTCAATTATATGGGCAAGCTATAGACCTAATCTATTAGTGCATGTATGTGTGACTTGCCCAAGGACATATATTAGTAAATATATGAGGCTGGGTCTGAACTCAAGTTTTCTTGACTTGGCATCCAAGTACAACACTCTTCAAATCTAGTGGAAAGAGTAGTAATAATAACAACACATGATTTAAATGTGGAAGGTTTTTAAACATATGCTTCTCAACAAATCTATGAGATAGGTAGTCTGAGTATTATCATTCCTATTTTACTGATGACGAAAATGGCACTGAGAGGTAAAGCTATTTGCCCATAGTCATATACCTAGTAAATGGCAGCGCATCTTCTAACTTCCTAGTTTATTGCTCTTCCATTTTACTAGCCTGCCTCTTGAGAGTATAAAATAATGTCAGCTCCAAACCTATATTTTTAAGTGTAGCCATAACTTGGGAAAGGCCATTAAGGTTTTCTTTTAAGGTTACTGACATCAAAGTATATACCTCTCTCCAGGGGTATATTCTTCTTCAGTTGGACCAGATAGAATTTGCCTTTCATTTCAAAGAAATATTGCCCCAACATTTTTTAAGTTCTCTGTCTGCCTGTATAATGCTTCTCCCTCAACTACACTCATCCCCAGAGACTTGTCAACATGCTGCCCCTCTTTTGGAGGCCTGCCTTCCATTATAAATCCTGCTGCACTCACTCTTGAACTAGTCTCTGTTCATTTAAACAAATACACAAAAGAGAACAAAAAGAAATTCAGAAGGGACATGGAGAAAAGCAAGACAATTATGTTGCTACTGAATCAAATTTATTGTATTCTTAAAAAACAAACTATATGTAACAAAGCTTACAATTTCCTTTCATATACCATCCTTTTTTATGTTCTTTGTCTATTGAAATGTTCATACTTGTTAATTGTTGTTTATAAGTAAAAAATAAAATTTACATAAAATAATCTTCTAGAAATAAAGTATGATTTGCTGTGTTTAGATGTGCATCAGGTGTGGTTTCTTTTAAGTATATGATAATGTAATACAGACAGTGATGATGAAAAACAGAGAGGAAGAATAGAATCTTAAGGAAAACCATAGAATTCAGAAGTGTTTCTAACCCTAGGCTTGTTTCCTATTCTCCCTCTGTAGCCAGTAGCTCTATTGAGCCTCATTTTCCCCATCCAATATCTTAATACTAATAATAATAATAAGTGGAAGAAGAATATTTTCCCTACCAATCTTATAGGGTTATGAGAAGCAAGTAAGGGAAGAGATGAAAATGCTTTGAAAATGGAAAAGCTTTAGAAAGACATGAGTTACTAGGCAATGTTTCAAGTAAAGCTAAAGATTTAATTTGTTGTTGTCGAATCATTTTAGTCACATCCAGTTCTTCATGACTCCATTTGGGATTTTCTTGGCAAAGATACTAGAGTGGTTTGCCACTTTTTTCCCCAGCTCATTTTACAGATGAGGAAACTGAGGCAATTAGGATGAAGTGACTGGCTCAGGGTTATACAGCTAGAAGGTATCTGAGGTCAAATGGTATATCCACTGCATCATCTAACTGCCTAAACAGCAAATAACAAATAAACTCCAAATTTGACACCTTTCCTTCTTTCTTCCCTTCTCTCTGCCTTTGCATTTATTTATTTTTAAGATTCATGCTTAGTATGGGTAGCTTAATGGAGTTGAAATAAAAAAAGGTTTAACTGTCGTTCAATCTTGTCTGACTTCATGACCCTATTTGGGATTTTCTTGGCAAAGATACTGAAGTGGTTTGTAATTTCCTTATCCAGTTCATTTTATAGGTAAGGAAACTGAGGCAAACAGAGTAAAATGACTTAGTCAGTCACATAGTGTCTGAATCCAGATTTGAACTCAGATATTCTTGACTTGGTGTCATCTAACTGCCCTGGATCTGGAAGACCTAGCTTATGATAACCAGTTATGTGGTTACCTTTCTGAATCTCAATTTTTTCATCTTTAAAACAGTACTAACTTAATAGAATTATTATAAGGTTCAGATGAAATTATATATGTAAAGTCCTTTGTAAAGTGTTAAAAAATTAAAAATAATAAAAAATTTTAAAAGAAAAAATTTTAAGTACTATAATAAATGTCAGCTTTTGTTATTGTTTTCTGACTAACCTGTAATTTCTTCAGTGTAGAGAACTTCCAGGAAGGAAACTTCCTCCTTAATTCAAATAAGCAAATAAGCAATTATCATGCAATTTATAGACTTGAGAGTTAACTGAGAGAATGATTCAACTACTAGTATACTGTACCAGAATCAGAGACTCCTCTGATGCTGGTGATCTGATCACTGATTTTTCCCCAAATCTCTTTCCTCTTCCCATGTCTTTCTAATCATGATCCAGGCTACCTTTCATATTACTATCCTTTTGGTTCTCTCTATTCCAGCCCACCTGCTCTATTAGCTGTTCTTTCCTTAAATGACTTTGTTGAGTTTGTGTTACCTCCCATAGGATTAAATTCTCAGGCACTCTCATAAGGGAGATATGTCTGGGAGATCAGAAAACATTGGGGAAGGGGACTTTTCTGATAGTTTATGTCTCTCTAGAAACAATCAGAAAGATTCAAAAGACTAGCCTGATTCAGGCTTCAAGGGGACAATGGTCACTAATGGGATTTGTCCCAGACTAGTCTAATTTAACTTTTATTTTAAGACATTTATTAAAGTTAAGGTAAAAGAATGTAATGGAATATTAAAGTACACTAGTTCTATAAAAAATGACAAGTAGGCTGATTTCAGAAAAATTTGGAAAGACATATATGAACTGATTCTGAATGAAGTGAGTAGAACTAAGAGAATATTGTACACAGCAACAATAAGATTGTGTGATGATTAGTTGTGGACTCGACCCTTTTCAATAATGAGGTGAGTCAAAGCAATTCAAATAGACTTGTGATGGAAAGAGCCATCCTCATACAGAGAGAGAATTATAGAGACTGAATGCAAATAAGCATAGTATTTTCACTTTTTTTGTTGTTGCTGTTTGATTGCTTGTTTTTGTTTTTTTTTTCTTTCTTTCTCATGGTTTTTTTTCCCCACTCCACACAGCATGATGAATATGGAAATATGTTAGGAGAATTGCACTATATTGGATTGCTTGCTATTTAGAGGAGGGGAATGGGGAAGAAGTAGGGTGAAGAATTTGGAACTTTAGGTTTTGCAAAGATGAATGCTGAAAACTATCTTTGCACATATTTGGAAAAATGGAAAGCATATATATATAATAACAAACCCATTTATTAAGCATCTACTCTGTACTAGATTCTATACTAGAAATTAAAAATACAAAAACAAAAAAGTGAAACAGTCCAGGCCCTTAAAAAGTTTACATTGTCACAAGAGAAGATAATACATAAAAGAAAGTAGTATTCAGGGAGCTTTTTTCATCTATAGAATTAGTTACTGGAATGCCAGAGAAGGCATACAAAACTGATTGTCTCACCATTTCTAGATTCAGTGATAGTGCTGATTTGATTACTGTTCTTAGAGCAAGAGGTTGATTACCATCCCCCTCCTTATCCCATCCTTTTCTGACTCTTTTTGTGTTAGATTATAAATTCCTTGAGGGGAGGGGTTACCTTCATTTTTCTTAATTGTATCCCTATATCTTAACACAGGGCCTGTTATACAGGAGGCACTTATTAAATCTTTTAAAAATTGACCTCAGCAACAGAGCAGATAAAAAGATATATGGGATGAGTAGGTTCTGGAATCTGAGGATAGAGAAGCTAGAAGACAGTGAAGGGTAAAAGCAAAAGAGAGGAAGGGGCCTTACAATGGTGGCAGGTATCAGGGTCTAGGAGACTTGGATAGATTCTGGTGATAGAATGGGTTAGGGAAGTTTGGACTAATTTCAGAATTCAGGTTCTGACTCAAAGGTTCTACCTGTTCTATAATAAATGGCAGCTAAGTGGTACAGTGGATAGAGTGCCAGGTCTGGGGTCAGGAAGAGTCCTCTTTCTGAGTTCAAATCTAACCTCAGACATTTGCTATCTATGTGACTCTGCACATAGCGTGAAAATCTTTCTATATCTTGGTCTCTGTCCTCTGAATATGCTTCCCTACTTTATCATTATCCTTCCTAAAAATGTGTGGGCTAGAGATGAATACAGGGCTTTCAGTGTGTTCTCCCCAGGATAGAAGGAAGAATATAAAGTTTCTTACTAATACATCCTTAATTCTTCTCTCTTTTTTTTAATAGGAAAAAGTCAATCAATAAGCATTTATTAATATTACTAAATGCCAGGAACGATGCTAAATATTAGGGAATTACAAGTAGGTTTAAAAAACCAACCTCTGCTCTCAAGGAGCTCACGTTCTATTGAGAAAGTTAAATAAATAAATGTGTACAACAATATGACAAATATGAAAACGTTTAAAATATGTTGCACATATTTAACCTATACCCATTTGCTTGCTATCTTGGGGAGATATAGAAAGAAAGAAAAAAATTGGAACATAAAGGTTTATAAAAATGAATGTTGAAGACTATCTCTACATGTATTTGGAAAAATAAAATAATTATTCAGGAAAGAAAAACAAATATGTTCAAATGAATTATCAGGTATAAATTGAAGATCATGAACAGAGGGAAGCCCTAGAAATTAGGGGGCATTAAAAGGAAAATCTTTCAGCAGAAGTCAATCAATAAACATTTATTAATCGTATACTGTGTGCCAGATGTTGCTCATAACAAATCTGTGAGGTAGGTGCCATTATGATTCCCATTTTACACTTGAGGAAACTGCTCAGAGTCACACAGTTGGCAAGAAGCTGAGTCCATATTAGAACTCAGATCTTCCTGATTACAGGCTCTTATTCACTGAGCCACCTAGTTGCCTCAAAGGGAGAATTTTTTTTTTTTTTTTTTTTTTTCTGAGGCAGTTGGGGTTAAGTGACTTGCCCAGAGTCACACAGCTAGGAAGTGTTAAGTCTCTGAAACCAAATTTGAACTCAGGTCCTCCTGAATTCAGAGCTGATACTCTATCCACTGTGCTACCTAGCTGCCCCCAAAGGGAGAATTTTTGATGGGATTTGAAGGAAACACTTAATTCTTCTCTTAAAATGTCCTAAGATTACATTAGCTTTCTGCCCATTGAGTCACACTATTAACTCATATTGAACAGCCAATATACTGAAATTCCCAAGTCTTTTTCATTTAACTTATTGTCTAGCCATGTCTTCACCATCTTCTGTTTGTGTTGATGACTTTTTGAACCAAAATTTAGGACTATAAATATAGTCCTATAAGATTTCATTTTGAAATTCTCACCCTGGAACTAAACTGACATAAATTCCATAATCCCCAATATTCATCAGTCATGCATGACATACATTTTCATTTAAAACAGTCAATAAACATTTATGGAGCACCTATTATGTCTCAGGCACAATCCTAACTGCTGGATATACTAAGAAACAAAAACTATCCCTTCCCTCAAGGAACTCACCAGGTAATGAGGAAGTACCATGGGAAGATGGTCAAAATCAGGCACAGAATAAAATAAGCTGGAAACATGAGTGCTTTTTTTTTTTTTTTTTTTTAATAGGTCTAGTATTATTTAGTGGTACACATTATAAGAAAATCAAACAATTTTTGCTGTGGGGATACTTTACTGTAAGGAAAGTATTATGTTTCGTCATTTCTGATTATTCATGACCCCATATGGGGTTTTCTTGGCAAAAAACCACTGGAGTAGTTTGCTATTTCCCTCTGTAGCTCATTTTATAGATGAGGAAACTAAGTGCCCAGAGTCATAACTAGTAATTGAGACCCAAACTCAGAAGAATCTTCCTGATTTCAGGTCTGGCACTCTCTCCACTGTGCCCCTGGTAATCCCGGGAGATACTACCAGAATTTAATTTTATATGAAGTGAATTACCTACAGCCATAAACAGTAAACTGAACCTAGAGAAAATACCAGCTGGTGGCAAAGGGGCAGACAAGAGCAGACAATTTGACCATAAGTGTGGTCACATTAGAAGAAGGAGGTTGAATGTATCTTGTAGAGAGTCTGGGCTTTACTCAGGGTTTGGAGGAAACCTGGGGAGAGGGGAACCGTGATAAAGGAGGAAACAATACATGTGGAAAGTTTCATCTGTGAATGAAGTGAGAGTCCCATGATTTTTAAGGTGCGGCTGCAAGGCAGATGGTAATTTCTCATCTTTAATGTCTATATTAACTGATAAAATTATATCAGTCTCTGATATTGAACCATTTGGCATTGCTTAGGACTTTAGTGTCAAAAACTTTCTTTTCTGGTCTCCTGTGGTCCTGACTATAGCACCTGCAGAAGTTGCCAAGGTGATCTGCCATGATGATGGCCAATGATGCTGGGCAGGAAATTTGGATTTTTTTTTTTTTTTTTTTTTTTTTTTTGAGGCTGGGGTTAAGTGACTTGCCCAGGGTCACACAGCTAGGAAGTGTTAAGTGTCTGAGACCAGATTTGGATTCGGGTCCTCCTGAGTTCAAGGCTGGTGCTCTATCCACTGCGCCACCTAGCTGCCCCAACTTTGATATTCTTACGGCTTTTGGATTGTGGATTGTTACAATCAGGTCTAAGGGGAAATGATGGTTAACGTGGTGACTGGCAACTTTAAAGGTAAGCTTCATCCCACCTTCTTGGTAAAATCTTTTATAATTTGCCCAGTCCTCACTGATCTGCCCTCTTGTTCTCAATTCTGTCAGTATTTAAGATTTAACTATAAATTCTCTTATATTATTTTCATTTATTTCAGGAATGTACTAGATTGTAAGCTCTTGAGGTCAGGACCTTGCTGTGCGCAATTGTCTGTGTGCCCCATAATATGTTGTACAAGACAGCACAGAATAGAAGATCAACAAATATTTACTGACAGATTCTGAGTGTTTTCCTCTTTAAAATTCCTTAAAGAGAAGGATTTAAAAAAAAAAAAAAAAGTATCTTTAAAAAGGAAGTGCAATCTCAGGAATAAATGGGACAGTTGACATAACTCAAACTCAGCATGGCACAATGGGAGATGGGAGGAATGATAGAATGGGCATAAAGGACCTGGGTATGAAATCTAGCTCTGCTAGATTTGCTTGTGTGACTGTGGGTGTCATTTCTCCTGTCAGGGCCTGTTACCTCATCTATAAAATGGAAGGGTTGAACTCAATTGTCATCATCAGCTCTAATTATGTAATCCTGTGATCCCAAATGGGGGGGCACTAAAATGTAGAGAGTACCAAAATTTCAATATTGATTTTTAAAAAAATCATGCAATTTTTATTTACATTTCTGTAAAATTAGTTTAAAAAAAACCCCATTAGTTAAAATAAGAAGCTACCCGATGTAATGTTCCATCCCCCATGTGGTTATGATCCATTCAAACTCCTCCCATGTAATATTCTTCTCTAAAATATAATGTTCTCTGGGATCAGGTTTCTTGGGGGGCTTCTGGGAGTAGCCTTCCTTTCAGTTCAGTAATCACCCCAAATGCAGCCAGGTATTAAAGTCCAAATCCTTTATTGTCTCTTTCACTTGGGGCTCGGCTAGTTTTTCTGGAGGCTTTCCGGATCTTGGTTTCAGTGTTCTCCACAGGACAGCCAGCAACCACTTCTTCGTTCTGCCCGCCTGCCTTCTCTGGCTTCTCAATCTCCTCGACTAAATACTGGCTGAGGCTCTGAGAGCTTCTAGTGGGTCTGTCCTTTCTGGCCCTGAGAGCTCCTCCTTATATATCCTACACTGAGTATACACCAATCATTATATCACTAGGAAACCATTATTTGTTGTAGGATTAAATCAATGCTAAACTAGATTTAACCATTGTTTCCTTAATTCCATGGATTTAGCACCTTGTTTCAAGTTCTGGCCCATTACACTCCCATACATAGTCCAGACCCTACTTAGTCAACCTACCATGCATGAAATTTCCACCTAGCCACCGTCCTTTTCCTTTCTCCTCTCTTTCTTTTTCTGTTTGTCTGTCTCTCTTTACTCCCCTCTCATCAGGATGGGAAGAGTATCTTTGGGATCACATTTTCCACTCAACTAATTTTGTTTTAATTATTTCTAATATGATTTTTAACATAATAATAATTAACATTTATATAGAATTTCACATGTATTATCTTATGTATACATAAATTCTTACTGTAGTTTTAAGCTTTAATAGCAGGCAACTAGATAATAAAGGAATACAGTACTGAACTTTGCATCTAGATGATCTGAGTTCAAATACAGCCTTAGTTGTATACTAGTTGTATGACTATGGAGACATTCTTTAATCTTTCTCAGCCTCAGTTTCTTTGTCTTTAAAATGGGAGTAATAATAGCAGCTCTCTCATAGATTGTTAGGAGGGTAAAATGAGATAATATTTGTAAAATGCTTTCCAAACCATAAATATGTAAATGCTAGATATCATCATCACCAGCATCATTGTTATTATTATTTTTACTGGGCAGCTACATTTTCCTGAGTTCAAGTCTAGCTTCAAATACTTACTAGCTATGTGACCCTGGGCAAATGACTTAACCCTGTTTGCCTCAGTTTTCTCATCTGTAAAATGTACTGGAGAAGAAAATAGCAAAGTACTCCAGTATCTTTGGCAATAAAATACCAAATGGGGGTCACAGAGAGTAAAATGACTGAAATGACCAAAAAATAACAAAATCATTTTTATTATCTCATCTGAATTTCATAATAACTCTGTGAAGTATATGCTGCTATAATCCCCATTTTAATTTGAGGAAACTAAGCCTTGGAAATAAAATTACTTACCTAGGGCCATATAGCTAGTAAGGATTTGGAGCAGATCTGGAACCCAAGTCTTCTTATCTCCAAGCCTAGTGCTCTATCTAATATTCCACACTGATACCCTGACAGGTGATATGAGGACACGCTATTCTCCTCTCCCTAGATGCTAAAATTGATCTGAAGACAATTGCATTGGGAGAAAAGTTTTGTTTTGCTTTTCTTCTTTAAGCTAAATGTTTCATATTCTTACTCTTTCTGTCTTTCCCTCTTCCCCTTTTTCGGTTTGTCTGACTCTGTCTCTGTGTGTCATCTCTGTCTTTCTCTCTCATTCTCTCTCTCTCTCTCTCTCTCTCTCTCTCTCTCTCTCTCTCTCTCTCTCTCTCTCTCTCTCCACACACACACACACACACACATTCAAACACACACAGACACACATAGACACACACTATCATTTCCTCATAACTTCCCCTCCTCCAATGGAATCCTCCCTTATAACAAAGTACTAAATAATACAAACACATTGGTCATGTCTAATAATGTATGCTTCATTCTGCACCTGTTTTCCTTCATTTTTCTATAGAGAGAAGGGAATTTTGCTTCTCTTTCAGTCCTTTGAAATCATGAAATCATGATTGGTCACTGAATTGTAAAGAGTTCTGATGTCTTTTAGGGTTGTTTTCTTTTACATCATTATGGATATTCTCCCAGTCTGATCACTTCATTTCAAATCAATTCCTACAACTTTCCCCAGGTTTCTCTCATTTTCCCACATCCATCATTTTATATATCATGTAGGCAATATGGGACATTCCCAAATTCAATGCAGATTTAAGTTATTACAGCTTAAAAATATACTAAGATTTTTGTGACAGCCTGTGTATGACACAATTTGTTTAGCATAATGGATAAGCACCCACTTTGTTTCCAGTTCTTTATTACTTGCTATTCCAGATACACAACATTTTATCTCCTATTTCTGTGCCTTAATACAGTTAGGCTCCCACACAAGACATGTACTCTCTCCTCCTCAACTCTGTCTCATAGAGCCCCTCACCCTATTCAGGATTTATCTTAAGTACCACCTCTTCAAGTGGCTGTCCTCCAGATGCCATGCCTGGGGAGATCTTCCTTTGCTCCCCCAGTTGATAGCACTCTCTTTCTAAGAAATTATTTGCATTTATTTTATATTGTATATGTGTGTATGTATACAAATACATATATACACACATATGTATATATGTATGTGTTTAATTTTTAAATATATATATTTAATGTTCACATCTTTATAAATATTTTTCTTTCTTTCCACCTTTAGAATATAAGCTTCTTGAGTGCAAGAACTCTTTTCATTTTTTGTCTTTATCCATATTAACTAATACTGAGCCTGATGTATAGCAAGTGCTTGAGAAATTGAATTGAATTACTACAACAAAAGTGCTGTTATAAATATTTGGATATGGACCCACATTTAACACCACATACTAAGATTAGATCAAAATGGGTCCAAGATTTAGGCATAAAGAACGAAATCATAAATAAATTGGAGGAACATGGGATGGTTTACCTCTCAGACTTGTGTAGGAGGAAGAAGTTTGTGTCCAAGGGAGAACTAGAGACCATTATTGATCACAAAATAGAAAATTTTGATTACAGCAAATTAAAAAGTTTCTTCACAAACAAAACTAATGCAAACAAGATTAGAAGGGAAGTAACAAATTGGGAAAACATTTTTACAGTTAAAGGTTCTGATAAAGGCCTCATCTCCAAAATATACAGAGAATTGACTTTAATTTATAAGAAATCAAGCCATTCTCCAATTGATAAATGGTCAAAGGATATGAACAATTTTCAGATGATGAAATTAAAACTATTTCCACTCATATGAAAGAGTGTTCCAAATCACTATTGATCAGAGAAATGCAAATTAAGACAACTCTGAGGTATCATTACACACCTGTCAGATTGGCTAAGATGACAGGAACAAATAACGATGAATGTTGGAGGGGCTGTGGGAAAACTGGGACACTGATGCATTGTTGGTGGAGTTGTGAAAGAATCCAACCATTCTGGAGAGCAATCTGGAATTATGCCCAAAAAGTTATCAAAATGTGAACACCCTTTGACCCAGCAGTGCTACTACTGGGCTTATATCCCAAAGAAATACTAAAGAAGGGAAAGGGACCTGTATGTGCCAAAATGTTTGTGGCAGCCCTTTCCATAGTGGCTAGAAGCTGGAAGATGAATGGATGTCCATCAATTGGAGAATGGTTGGGTAAATTATGGTATATGAATGTTATGGAATATTATTGTTCTATAAGAAATGACCAACAGGAGGAATACAGAGAGGCTTGGAGAGACTTACATCAACTGATGCTAAGTGAAAGAGCAGAACCAGAAGATCATTATACACATGATACTGTACGAGGATGTATGCTGATGGAAGTGGATATCTTCAACATAGAGAAGAGCTAATCCAATTCCAATTGATTAATGATGGACAGAATCAGCTACATCCAGAAAAGGAACACTGGGAAATGAGTGTAAACTGTTATTTTTACCTTCTGAATCCAATTCTTCCTGTGCAACAAAAAATTCGGTTCTACACACATATATTGTATCTAGAATATACTGTAATGTATTAACATGTATAAGACTGCCTGCCATCTGGGGGAGGGGGTTGGGGGAGGAAGGGAAAAAATCTGAATAGAAGTAAGTGCAAGGGATAATGTTGTAAAAAATTACCCATGCATATGTACTGTCAAAAAAAAGTTATAATTATAAAATAAAATAAAAATTAAATTATATTAAAAAAAGAGCAATAGAGAGGTATGTGGTGGGAATTAGTAATATAACATATTAGTAACTGATAATTTAATAAATAATGTAGCATAAAAGTATTATTTAATTAAAAAAAAATAAAGATGCTGAATCCAAAAAAAAAAGAAAAGTTCTTTAAAATCGGGAAAAAAAAAATAAATATTTGGATATCTCTAGGTCCTTGTAGTCTATCTTTGAGAAAAGAAACCCATTTAATGATTAGTGAAGGAGAGTTCCTGAGAAGTCAATTACATCTTCATCTGCTGGAACCAAGGAAAAGAGAGGATGAAGGGGATAAAGAAAGTACTGGATATGATAACAAAAGGACCTGGGTTTAATTCCTGCTTCTACAATATACTACTGGTATGACCTTGGCAAATCATTATCTCTGTGGGATTCTATTGCCTTGTCAACTAATCAATCTTCAAGTATTTTTATTATTTCAATAATTATTTTTAATTTTTTCAATTAGTAAAAATCTATTTTTATCTCCTTCCCATCTTTACTGTTCCCTCGAACTCTATGGGAAAAGAAAGATAAAAATAAAAGCTTTGTAACAAATATGAACAGTCAAGCAGAACAAAATAGCCTATTGGTGAGGCTCTAAAATGTATGTCTCATTTTAAACTCTGAGTCTATTACCTCTCTTTTATCATGGGTCTCCTAGAATTGAGGCTGGTCATTGTGTTGATCAAAGTCCTTAAATCTTTGAAAGTTGCCTTTATAATGTTTTTATTGCTATATAATTTGTTCTTCTAATTCTGCTGATTTGGTTCCATATTAGTTCATATAAGTTTTTCTAGGTTTCTCTAAGACCATTTTTTTTGGCCATTTCTCAGGTACAAGAATATTCCATTATATTAAAATACCACAATTTATTTTATCTATTCTCCAATTTGATGGGTTCTCCTTTCAAGTTCTTGGCTACCACAAAAAGTTGCAAAGTGTTCTATAACCACATCAAATCAGTACATAGGATGCCCTATACAGCAATAACAAAAAGAATAATACTTTAAAGGCTTAAAGATTGAGATGGTCCTATGGCAAGACTGATGATTTCTGTGAACTCTGTTATACAAATGGATATATTTTTCGGTAGTTAAGTACAGTCTTGCTCTCACCACACTTAAGCAAAAGAATTGTAATTGGGCTTGGTAGATATGGATGAAATGCTTAGTTTCATGCATCATGACTACCCAAGTTTCTTCCCATAAATCAGTTGCTGATAGGATTGTATTTCTTGTCAAACTCCTTTTTGATATGGAATGCTATGTTCTTTTATATGATATACTTCTCCAGGGGTTTAGTAGCACACTCCATGCATCTCTTCTGAAGAGTCTGCTTTTTTATTGTGGCCTTGTGATCACATATGGTGCTGCTGACAGGCTCTGACTGGTAAGGACTCAGGCACTCTAACACAGCAGATCCTTTTGCTGCCACAGCATATCTCTATCAAGTAATTATTAAGCACCTAGGATAGGGCAGGCACTCTGGAGACACAAAGAAAGACCAGATCCTTTCCCTCAAAGAACTTACTCTATTTTTTTATATGTTAAATCCAATATATATATATATATATATATACATATATATATATATATATATATATATATATATATATATATATATACAAATATTTTGATGCAATAAGAAAAATCAGATTAAAAAGTAAAAAAAAAAATCAGAAAAAAGAAAATGCAAACAAACAACAAAAAGAGTGAGGATGCTAAGTTGTGTTCCACACTCAGTTCCTATAGTCCTCTCTCTGGGTCTCTTCATTACAAGATCATTGGAACTGGCCTGAATCATCTCATTGCTGGAAAGAGTCACATTCATCAGAATTGATCATGGTATAATATTGATGTTGCCATTATAATGATCTCCTGGTTCTGCTCATTTCACTTAGGAGTGGTGACATTCCTGTAATATCTTCTATAGGGAGGCTAGGGCTGATGGGTCAATTGAGCTTGGGAGTTCTAAGCCATGTGGATATCTGCACCAACTCTAGTGCAATGGAGAGAACCATCAGATGTTGTGGGGTGGAAGGAGGAGAATGGGACTAGGCTGATTAAAGAAGGAGTGAACTAGCCTAATTAAGAAACAACAGGTGCAGATCAGTAATGGGTTCACTTATAAGTGACTTTCCAGCTTATATGAAATGGGGAGTTCTGCCTAAAAATCAATAAACAAAGAAATAAAAACAAAGTAGGAAAGAACATGTGAGTGAATAGACACATACAGAGTATGTGAAAGGTAACTTTAGGAAGGTTTGGACTGGATCAGAAGTGTCAAGCGTGCAGTCCGAAGGTCACATAGGGCAGCGATATTTCCTAGTGCAGCTTGAAACAGCTTAAAATGCATTTGGGAAGTATTTAGAAAAATAAATAATGATACATAGAAAACATTATTTTAAAACTAAGTTAATATACAGTTCATGAATATCCTTATATATAGATGAGTGACTCCCATTCCTATTTCAGTTTGATCCCACTGGAATGGAGGACCACTGAATTTACTTCTAATTCTAAATTCTAAGATTAAAGATAAATTTTCTGACTAAAGAAGTAGTTACAATGTTAGGTAAAGGAGAGATGAATATATATCCTGAAGAGAAAAAAATATTAAAAGAATCAGTTTATATGTACCATTACATGAGACAATTTTCTTTCAGAGGGGTGAGGAAGATGTTCTGCCTATGTTTTAAATTCCAATGTAGGTGAGAAATGAATCCCACTGGCATATCTCAGATACTAACTGGTCACCAGACTGAGGCACTGTCTGATCTTGACTCTGCAGCATGATTCCTGGGTCCTCTGTTGCCATAACAACTGGATTTCAGTTTTAAAAATAGTAACTTATTTTTCATTCAGTATCTTTTGCCCTCAGAACCATTTTTAAAAATCTATTTTTGTGCTTGATCTTCATTCTAGGTATCCCCTCAGGTATCCTACCTAGCATAGCACCAGGGCCTGTCCTGATTCTCCAAAAGAAACAAAAAATGTTTAGAATGTTGTGTTAAGTTGATGTATTAAAGAACAGGAAAGAGTATCGGGATAATAGGGGAGAGGGAGCTCTCAGAGGAAATATCAACAAAGCTCCTCAGCTTCTCCCATCACCATTTACCTGTCTGCCTGCTGTCTGTGAGCTTTCCAATGCTAAGGCAAAGATCTTCGATCAAAAGGGACCGGGGCAAGACTACCAGGAGGAAAGTGACTTAGTACATAAGCTTTTTTGCTTTTGTTGATTCTCCTTAGAAATTTGGGGGGAGGGGTTGAGCAAAATGGAGAAAGTATCATCCTTAAAGGCTGAAGCCCTTGGCCTTTTTTCTCCATTGTGCTTTACCAAGTGAAAAGCTGGATTATAAATCGCAGGTGTGTTTCTAGGTCAGGCTGAAGGTGTGTCTGCTGGATAGGCGGCACTCAGGAAAAATATCTAAAGATTAGGACTGAGGTACAATAATAGATTGACCATAGAGATGATCATGAGACACTGAGTTATGCCTAGTCTTTTCCACTTTCTGGATGAATAATAAAATGTATATAGTGGTCCAAAAATCAGTCAAATAAGGAAATCCTAGTACTAAAGGAATGTGAGCTCAAATTTATAGCACTTTACGGACATTAAAGTACTTCTCCCTCAAAAAATCCTATATAAGCCTAACTATAGAAAATTGAAAAGGCTTAAGAGGACATTTAGTCCTATTTAGAGAAACCAAGGTATGGAAAACTAAGGGATTCTACTAATGGATCACATAGACAAGAAGTATCAGTAAGAGGATTTGAAATAAGAGGCTGTCTCTAGAATCAGTCTTCCCAGTACACCATACTGCCTTCCCAATGAGTTAGGAAGTTCAGGGATACAGATAGAGGAACTGAGACTTGGAAATGTTAAATAACTGGTCAAAGTCCTAAAGCTAATAAACAAAGCTCATTTTCCAATCTTGGTTTTCTGATATCAAAATATTTTCTAAGGTTCTTTCCAGCTCTAATAATCTATTATTTTATGGTACTCCCACCCCAATCCCTGGAACTCCGTGTTCACTCCACTCAATGACTTAGAGGGAAAATGTCTTGTAGAAAATAACCTTTCTGTTTCTTCTTTGATCTCTTCTACCTAGTACCTTAATTTAATTTTTAAAATTAATTTTATAATTATAATTTTTTGACAGTACATATGCATGAGTAATTTTTTTTTTTTTTTTACAACATTCTCCCTTGTATTCATTTTTCCAAATTTTCCCCTCCCATCCTCTATTCCCTCTCCTGGATGACAGGCAATCCCATAAATATTAAATGTGTTACAGTATAACCTAGATATAATATATGTGTGTAAATCCAATTTTCTTGTTGCACGATAAGAATTGGATTCCGAAGGTATAAGTAACCTGGGTAGATAGACAGTAGTGCAAACAGTTTACATTCACTTCCCAGTGTTCCTTCTCTGGGTGTAGTTATTTCTGTCCATCATTGATCAACTGGAAGTGAATTAGATCTTCTTTATGATCTTCTCTATGTTGAAGATATCCACTTCCATCAGAATATATCCTCATACAGTATCGTTGTTGAAGTGTATAGTGATCTCCTGTTTCTGCTCATTTCACTCAGCATCAGCTCATGTAAGTCTCTCCAAGCCTCTCTGTATTCCTCCTGCTGGTCATTTCTTACAGAACAATAATATTCCATAACATTCATATATCATAATTTACCCAACCATTCTCCAATTGATGGACATCCATTCATCTTCCAGTTTCTAGCCACTATGAAAAGAGCTGCCACAAACATTTTGGCACATACAGGTCCCTTTCCCTTCTTTAGTAGTTCCTTGGGATATAAGCCCAGGAGTAGCACTGCTGAGTCAAAGGGTATGCACAGTTTGATAACTTTTTGGGCATAATCCAGATTGCTCTCCAGAATGGCTGAATTCTTTCACAATTCCACCAAAAATGCATCAATGTCCCAGTTTTCCTACATCCCCTCCAACATTCATCATTATTTTTATTTTTTCCTGTCATCTTAGCCAATCTGACAGGAGTGTAGTGGTATCTCAGAGTTGTCTTAATTTCTAGCACCTTAATTTAAAAAGCTAACAGAGAAAGAAAATTCTCTCTTAAAGAGAGGGATTGGGATATCAGGGTGCAAGTTGAAGTCCTTGCTCTGAGGACAGATGACTTTTGTCAAATCCTGCCTCTGACACTAAATCCCTTCATTACACTTGGAAAAGTCACTTAGCAATCCTGAGGAAACTTAGTTTCCTCTTTTGTAAAATGAAGAGGTTGGACTAGAAAGTCCCTTCCAGATCTTCATCTAGATTCTAAATTCTTTGGCCTCTCTAAACCTGTTTTCTTATCTGTTAAAATGAACATAATACTCACTTTAGTATCTCACTGGTCTCATGCGTATTGGAGATGGAGATGAGATAATACATATTTATAGTAGCCTTTTGTAAACTTGAAAGGTCTGTGTGCATATTATTAGTAAATATAAGGAGGAGTAATGCTGGGAAATGGACATCTTATAAACCCAAATCTAAGACTAACACAAATCGGACCTGCATCCGGGCAGGTGCAAACGTTGAATCTAAAAGGTAGAGGAAGAGATACAGCAAAAGTTTGTTTATACACACACACACACACACATATATGTATATATATATATATATATATATATATATATATATATATATATATATATATATATATATATACACATAGACAGAGACAAACACACACGCACACATATATATGTATATATATATACACATAGACAGAAACACACACACACACACACACACACACACACACACAGAGAGAGAGAGAGAGAGAGAGAGAGAGAGAGAGAGAGAGAGAGAGAGAGAGAGAGAGAGAGAGAGAGCGAAAGGGCAAGTTGTCATTTCGCCCACAAAGACCTTCACTACCTAGACTTCTTCCCCCTCTCCTTTCAGGGTTTTTGGATAAGGAGCTTCACCGGGTTTTGGAGGACTGTCTACTCTGCTCTAGGAACTAGTCCCTAAACTCTATGCTTCCGACGCTCCCTACCCCCACTCCATTCTGTCCACCACTTTTCACTCTCACTCTCTTCCCTTCCATCCCCCACCTCACTCGGCTCAGGCAGCTAGTCCTCTGGCAGGGGATGTATCAGACACTGAATTTATCCTCCACGTGGTCTCTAAACCGGGATGAGGCAGCTAATATTGCGGGGTGAACAAGGGCGACCCCTCAAGAGCTGTGTAGGCAGAACAGGCTTTGTTCTGAGCTAATATAGCTGATCCTCTGTAGGTACCCAACCAACCACCAACCCCATATGAAGTCATTGTAATAGGATAGTATGATGTGATGGCAAGATAGGTGGATAAAAATGGGGTCTTGAGGGTGAGAGGCTTCATTAGGAAGCTGGCTTTTGGAGCACAAGTAGGCAGCCTGGTCCAGGAGGATCCTTCTCAAGCAGCAGGTTTTTCCCCCGAGCTCGGCCTGAGTAACTGTTGCATCCCGTTTTCTTTTTCGATCTCCGCGGACGCGTTCCCCTCTGTCCCATGAATCATTCTCTGCGCAGGAATGGGCAAAGGTTAGAATTGGGGGTGGGGGAGAGTGAGGTCCAAGGCCAGGGACGGGTAAACAGGGACAATGACTTTCAAACTCCCATCCTCTTCAGCCTACACCTCTTTGAGGGGCACTGGGAACACGTTCTCTCGCAGCACGCAGCCCACACGAGAGTGTAACGAAGTAGGGAGAGGCTGCAGGGTAGGAAGGTGCAGTGAATTGTCGATAGGAAAGAGTGTTTGTATGTGAGGAATCCGCTGCTTCCCGTCCCCACCCCCAACCGCACCCATCTGAACCTAAGCAGCGGACCCTTTGGAGTAGGGGGCTAGACAGAGTTTTTTTACACCAGCCACTAGCTACAAGTCGGGGTGATAAGCATCCCAAAGGTACCCCAACAACTTAAATTTTCACGTTCTCTTCCCCAGGGCGAGGGTGTGGGGTGTTGTGGTTATAGCCCCTCTAAAGCCGCCTGAGACAGCAGAGACCATTGATTGGTGGTTACGCTCCTGGGAGTCTATCTGAGAGTAGGGCGGGGTCCCCTCCCCCCCGATTCCCCCTCCCTCCTCCCGGGTCCCTCCTCTTTCACCATCTGCTTTGGGATTTGGCTTGGGCTACTAAGCTCCCTCGGGTCCCAGTGTTTTCCCTCCTCCCTTCTCCTTCTCGGAGGAAGGGCCTTTGACAGACTTTCAGGGGAGGGGGGGGGAAGGACGGAGATTAAAGAGGAAATTGCGACCCCGAGTGGAGACAGAGACGGAACTGGAGAGACAAGAGTTGGTCCTCTTCGAAGCTTCGACTCCACAAATCTGAGACGAAAGCATACTTACCCTCCAACCTGCTGCTGAGCGGGCGAACCGGGCCAGGGATTTTAACCTGCTGCTCTTCTGAATTAAGCTCTTTCCGTCCCTCATTTGTTTCCTCACTTCCCTCCCCCCAACCCTCACGTCGTCTCCTCCTCCTCCACCCCCATCCCCCGCCTGCGTTTTCTCTGCCTCCTTCCAAGTTTCCTTCTTCACTTGGACCAGAGCAGAATTCTGATGGAACTGCAAAGATGTTCGTATCCAGATTCCTGGATTTTCAAAAGACAAAATATGCAAGGTAAAGTTGATATCTGCATGCCTAGCAATCTCCTTTTTCCTCCGTGCCCAATTTCCTTTAACAATTGGGGTACGGGTGAGGGCCAAGTCTTTTCACTTAGAGAGGAAGAAGACACTTGTGGGGTGCATCCCAAGGAGTCTACTGAATTCTTTGAGAATAGGTTTATCTGACATGTGACTGGCTCCCATGTTCATCCTTTAATCTTACTCCCCACCACCCTCAAGAAATCCAAAAAGAAAAAATGCTTAGAATAGGGAGAAAAAAAAATTCTTTCCGATATACAGGGCAGGTATGGGATCTGAAAGAATTATATTGGATTCAAGAGCATCATTGCTAGGGATAGGAGCAGAGAAAGCTATGCAATATCCTTTCCTTGAGATCTTGAATTAACTTATGATTGATTCTCAGGAAATTGGAGGAAAGGGGAAAAGAGAGGGGAGGAAGAGATATTACCTATTTAGATATCAGAAAATTCAAAGAAAATAAAAAACGAGAGTGAAAACACAGGACAAAAGAAATAGAATCCTACCATAGAACCCCAGACCTTAAAGATGCCAGATATAATCAGATTTTGTGCGTGTCGGAAAAGGTACCATTTTATGTGACGTTCTTGGAAACATTTTTAAAAATGAATATCTGACATTTTCATATCTTTGGAAATTCTCAAGAGGTTGGAACATGCTATTTCATTTGGAATCGTTAAGGAGTTTTGCACATTATAATGAATTGATGTAAAAAAAGTGTACTTAGTAAGAGGATTTTCTTAATTCTTCCTGTTGTTAAGGGAAAACTATTGGACAGATCATCCTTAAATTGTCATGTTTTTTCTCATCAAGATGCTATAGTTTGTTGTCTATAAGACAAACAGTTAAAATACATCAATGTCTGGTGTTTAGAATAAAAGACATCATTTGAAAATGAATTAAAAGTAAGTGAAGTTTCTTCCACTGTCACCAAAAGGAAAGTTAAATAATTCTTTCTAATTAATACCAATAGGAAAACCTTGATGGCTTTGTTTTAAAAAAATTGGGAAAAAACCCTAATCAAAAAACTATTCAAGCAAAAACAATCACTTTGCCTATCTTCAGGGTGAGTTGCTACTGAACTTCCTGATGGCAGGAGGCAGAGTCACAACTGTAGGAACAACAAAAGTAATTTGTTTGTGAGAAGAAGCCAGCAGCATCTAATTGGGGATTTAGGGTGGATGTTTCATATAAAACTTTTAATGTTCTTTGTCTAGGGCACAAGACATAAAAAGTTGGAAAAGTAAAAGGATTGGACAGTTGGTAGTTGAAATAATTAAGGATGTAAGGAGCAATAGAGCAGTCAATCAATAATAACATTTTGACTGCCAGGTATGCTGTATGCTAGACAGTGTTAAGTGATGAAGATATATAGAAAGACAAAAGATAAGTTTCAGTGTTCCTGGAGCTCACAGTGTAAATACAGGTGGACAACATATAAATAACTACTAACAGAAAGATATATACAGGAAAAATTGGATATAATCTAGAGAGAGAAGGCATTAAGAGGGATCAGGAAAGATGTCCTGAAGAAGGTAGGATTTTAGCTGTGAAGCCTGCAGATGGAGAAGAAGAGGGAGAGCATTCCAGGCTTCAGGCAGAGGTAGGGGGTGGGTATAATCAGTGAAAATTTCCAGAGGACTATTGCACAAGGAGCACCTACAAGGTCAGTGTCACTGGATAAAAGAATATATGAGGGTGAGAGGAAGGGGGTGTGTGGAGATAATACAGCAGTCTTTTCCCTTCCTCACTATTCTTTTCTTCACATGCAATTTAGGGTGAGGAAATTGTGAAATCAAAGAAACTGCCATGAAATAACAGAATTTTAGAACCACAAAGTGACCTAAGTGAGCAACTTAGTTTAAACTTTTTCATTTTTCCTCCATTTTACTGATGAAGAAACTGAATACAAGAGAGAGGGAAATAAGTCCAAGGTCATATGAGTCTTAAGTGAGACAACCCTAAACTCAGCTTTTCTGAGGCAATGTGTATACTTTCATTCTTCCTCCCATTACTTTACTTTCATAGGTGCAATTTAAAAAGAATAATTTTTCAAAAATCACATACATTTCTAGGTGTCTTGGGTGCCCATTTGATTAATGGCATGAAGGAAGACATTAAATAAATTAATGAATGGGATCTTCTAGTTCTGTGTTATGATTCTATGTGACTGCTTAATAAATATTGTGGGATAATGCTAAGAAGGTCCCGGGGAAGCAAAGACTTCCTACTGATTTGCAAACCAAATACCCTTAGTCTAGAACATGACCTCTAGAAAAGCTGGTGCATGCTTTGTGTTTTGTTATTGTAGATGCAAGTAAAAGGCAGCTGTATTTTGATGAGCCCTAACAACTTTGGAGGTTGCTAGGATGAATGAGTATGTCAAGATCAGGATTTTACATCTGGCAAATTGGGGACTAGAACTGGCTGGCTCCCCAGCAAATTTTGTCTGGTGATTGCTTCTCTGAATTGAGGAGAATTGGGATTGCTGCAGCTGAGGGAATGTTCCCACAGTGAAAGGATCAGAATAAGATGTGTTAGATAGTAATTAAAACACCATCTCTTCTATGAAACAGATAATGTGTGTGTAGCTCCTTGGGACAAAATTGGTAAGTAAGAATCACCACCATTTACTTTCTACTTCCTTTCCCCGGCTACTTGGGCTACTTTCCCCATCACTCCTTTCAGGTTCTTGTTACTCTCTAGTGCTACTGGTTTCTTCTACTTAAAGAAAGGCCTCAGTATCAAGTGTTTAGTCCTG